>NW_005197351.1:496502-497797 GCF_000372725.1 Emiliania huxleyi CCMP1516
CGTCACCGCCGCCTTCCTCGCCTCGCCCTCGTCTCTGCCTCCCTCCGCCTCGCCCTCGCCGCCGCCGTTCCTGTAGATACCTCGCCGTCGCCGCCGCCTCCCTCCGCGTCGCCGCCGCCTCCCTCCGCGTCGCCGCCGCCTCCCTCCGCGTCGCCACCGCCGCCGCCGCTGTCCGCGTCGCCGTCACCGCCTCCGCCGTCCGCCCCCCCCTCGCCACCGCCGCCGTCCGTCTCGCCGTTGCTGCCGCCGCCCTCCGTCTCACCCCCGCCACCGCCGCCGTCGGCCTCGCCCTCACCGCTGCCGCCGTCGTCCTCGCCGTCTCCGACGCCGCCGTCGACCTCGTCCTCGCCGCCGCCATCCTCCGCCTCGCCGCCGCCACCGCCTCCATCCGCCTCGCCGTCGCCTCCCCCTCGCCGTCGCCGCTACTTGCTCGTATTTTAGGTGCGTCCACGCCTCGCCCACCACCTTCCGGCAGGGCCCCGGACGCTTGGTTTCGTCCTCATCCCCTCGCCCCTGCCTTGCCCCCCTTCAGGTGAGGCCCTGGCGACTCAACTCGTGCTATGGTCACCGGGAATGGGCAGCTGCGCCACGCTCTTCGAGAGCGATCGGCGGCGGCGGCTCGTTTTCCGCACGCGTACGGCGGCCTGCTGCCGGCGCGGCCGGGCACTCCAGGAATTTATTTTGAGTACTCTCGTAAACTCGTGACGCTTGTGTGGCTAGTATGTTGTTTTCTGGGGGCGTTCGGGGCGGCGGAGTATTTTGTTGTCCGCGCGCGCGGGGCTGCCAGGGGCGGCCCCTGGGGGCGCCCTATTGCCGATTTTTTACACAATCGAACACACCCGGTGACGGCCACATGCACATGCACATGGGTTCGGTAAGGATCCAAAGCGCCTGACTATAAGGCGTCTCTCGCGTGCGTACGTGGTACGTGTCTTTTACAGACAAAAGTGACCACGACCACGGGACAGCTCGAGAGCTCCCACCCCTCTCCCACAAAAGTCCTCTCACCCCACTCTCCCCCTTTTTAGCGGTGGAGATCGCGGAGCCCCCTTTGAACAGACAAGACCACCCCGCCCTCCCCCTCCCTGCACCCACCTTCCTCCCAACACATGCCTCCAACCACGATCCGTGCGCCCGGCTTCAGTAGTCATTAATGCTACTTGGTTTGTTGTCTCTTGCACGCGGCTAATTCGGCTTCCATCCTTGGTCCTCATAGGTGGCCGCTTGACGGCCCTCCTTCGCCTTGTACTGTAGTCCATTTGTCTGCCTTCCGTCTACCTCTCTCTTACTTCTTA
>NW_005197351.1:497897-540910 GCF_000372725.1 Emiliania huxleyi CCMP1516
CGCCGCCGCCGCCGCAGCCGCAGCCGCCGCCGCCGCCGCCGCCGCCGCCGCAGCCGCCGCAGCCGCCGCAGCCGCCGCAGCCGCCGCAGCCGCCGCCGCAGCCGCAGCCGCCGCCGCAGCCGCCGCCGCCGCCTCCTCCTCTGCCGCTGCCAGAGCGTCTGCCTCGGCTTCGGCCTCCCGGCGCGCCTCCGCTGCCACCAAGGCTGCCTCCTCACCCGCCTCTGCCGTGTCCTCCTCGCTCGCTTCGCCTGCCGCTTCTCCCAACGCCTCCGCCAACCCCTCGACCGACGTCTCCGCCGTGATGCCGTACCGAATCCGCTCCTCGTGGAGCGTCTCGAGAAGCCTGATCAATCCCTCCCTGTCCAGCTTCGCGGGCTTGGCTGCAGCTGCCTCTGACGGCGCCTCGGGATCCTGCGACGGCCCAGCGCCGCCGCTTCCGCCGCCCTTCTTCTTCTTCTTGCCCTTCTTGCCCTTGCCGCGCTTCTCCGCCTCGACCTCCGCCAGCAGCTCCTCGGCGTGCCGCGCCGCCTCCGCCTCCGCCGCCGCCCGCTCCGCCGCCCTCTCCACCGCCCCCGCAGCCCACGCCGCCTCCTTCGCCGCCTTCTCGGCCGCCTTCTCGGCCGCCGCCTTGGCCGCCGCATGCTCCTCGAGGGCGCGCACGCACTCGGCGCTGCCCTCGTTCTTGGCAATCTGCAGCGCTGTGCGTCCAGCCACCGTGCGCAGCTTCGTGTCGGCGCCCGCCCGCAGCAGGCAGAGCAGGACGGCGGGGTGGTCCTTGAAAGCGGCGAACATCAGCGCGGTGCCACCCTTGCTGCTCTGCAAGTTGATCTCCGCGCCGTGCTGCACCAGCAGCTCGACCACCCGCTCGTGGCCGTTGAGGACGGCGAGCATCAGCGCGGTGCGGCCGTCGCTGCTCTGCAGGTCGATCGAAGCGCCACGCTGCAGCAGCGTCGCGACCACCCGCTCGTGGCCTCGGTCGGCGGCCCACAGCAGCGCGGTGTTGTCGTCGCTGTTCTGCAGGTTGATCGTAGCGCCACGCAGCAGCAACGTCGCGGCCAGCCGCTCGTGTCCGGCGCTGGCGGCGATCATCAGCAGCGTAAAGCCGCTCACACCCGCAACAGTGAAAGTCGCGTCCACCCGCCCGCCGCCGTCGAGCCACACCAGCACCGTCGCCTCGTCGCCTTGCACAGCCGCCTTCACGACCTCCTCGGGGACGGCGTCCTCGCCCGTTCCGCTCTCCACGCCATCAGAAGAGGACGCGGCAGTCGGTGCCGCCGCCGCCCCCTTGCCCGAGGCGGCATCGCCGTCCGCCCCTGCGCCGCCCGCCTCGCCGATCTCCTCGGGAGCCGGCCCGCTGCTGCCGCCCTCGCCGCCCGAAGCGCTGCCTGCCCCCGCGCCGCCCGCTTCGACCGCCGCCGCGTCGCGCCTCTCCGCCGCCACCTCGCCGAGAAACGTCTTGACAGCGGCGACGCACTCGGTGTGACTCTCCTCTTTGGCAAGCTGCAGCGCCGTCTTGCCCTCCGCAGTGCGCAGCGCCATGTTTGCGCCCGCCCGCAGCAGCCGGATCAGAACGGAAGAATGGCCGTGGAAGGCGGCGCTCGCGAGCGCAGTGTAGCCGCCGATGTCCTGCAGGTCGACCTCTGCCCCGTGCCGCAGAAGCAGCTCGACCACCCGCACCTGGCCCATGTGGGCAGCGAACATCAGCGCAGTATAACCGTTCAGCGCGGTGCTGCTCTGCAGGTTGAGCTCCGCCCCGTGCTGCAGAAGCGTCTCGGCCACCTGCACGTGGCCTTCGTTAGCGGCGGCCATCAGCGCGGTGCAACCGACGCTGTTCTGCAGGTTGACCTCTGCGCCGTGCTGCAGCAGCGTCTCGACCACCTGCACGTGGCTGATGGTGGCGGCGGCCAACAGCGCGGTAACGCCGATGCTGTCTTGCGCGTCTGGCTTCGCGCCCCGCTTCAGCAGAAGCTCGACCAGCTGCTTGTGACCTTTGGCGGCGGCGATCGTCAGGAGCAGACAGCCACTCACACCGCGACGCACGCACGTTGCATCAACCCGCCCGTCCCCGGCAAGCCACGTCTGCACCACGCCCGCCTTCCCGTCCTCCGCCGCGGCTTGGATCTTTTTCGGCAGCGCGAGCGGCGCAGCAGCCGCCGTTGAAGCGCGTCCGCGCCCTTTGCCAGCCCCGGTTCGGCCGGGCATGAGGGCGCGTGTGGTAGGGCGCGAGTGCGGAGGATTCGTTGAGAGATTTTGTTTTTGTTTTTTTCGTTGTGAGCTCCTTTTTCTTTTTTCGGTGTACCTGTGTGAGTGCCAGTGCGCGCCAGTCCCGTGCCCAGTGTTGTGCGAGGGAGTTTTGTTGTAAAATTCTTTTTTCGCCTCTCTCGAGGTTCTCGAGGTGGAAATCCTTTGGCCGCGTTGGGTAGCGAGGATTGGTGTAACCCGAGCCACGGAGGCGTGTTTTCTGGCGGCCGACCGTCAGTGCACGGAGTTGCCCCTTCTCCGTATCCGTATGTATGTATGTAGAAAGTTGAACTTTTTTCTGCCCCGGCAAAAAGAAATCCGGCCGCGCTGACCGCCGTGAGCCTCCCTCCCTCGATGGCCTCCCACCGCATCGGCGCCCGCCTGTCCGGCCTCTCGCCAGAGCAGCTCGTCGCCTTCATCGACGAGCAGGCGCCCCTCTGGAGCGCCGCCGCAATGCGCGTGGCGGAGGAGCACGCCGCACGGCTCGTGGAGCAGCCCGAGTGGGTCCTCTCCGAGGTCCTCCTCTCGCCGGACCTCGCCCCGCACATCCTCGCCCAGCTGCCGACCACGGAGCACGCCGTCAAGGGGACGTGCCGCGCGTGGCGCCGCGGCTGGAAGGAGACGCTGAAGAAGCGCAAGCGGCCGCGCCTGGCCGTGATCGGCGGCGGAGGCAGCAACGACGAGTTTGTCAACTCGCTGGAGCGGTACGACCCGTCAACGAATGAGTGGGAGCAGGAGGCTGTGGCGCCGATGCCGTCGGCACGAAAGTATGTCGGCACGGCGGTGCTCGATGGCAAGCTCTACGCGGTGGGCGGCGAGAGCGAGGACGGCGCAACTCTCAACCTGGTGGAGCGGTACGACTTTGAAACGAAAGCGTGGGAGACGGTGGCGCCGATGGCGGTCGAGCGGTTTGCTCCCGCCGTGGCGGTGCTCGACGGCAAGGCCTATGCTGTTGGAGGCTACAACGACAACGACGAGGATGTCGACCTCAGCTCGGTGGAGCGGTACGACCCGACAGCGAACATGTGGGAGGCGGTGGCGCTGATGGGGACGGCTCGGCAGGGTCACGGCGTGGCGGTGCTCGACGGCAAGCTGTACGCTGTTGGCGGGTACAGCGACGACAGCGGCGCCCTCAGCTCGGTCGAGCGGTACGACCTGGCGACGAACGCGTGGGAGGAGGTGGCGCCGATTGCGACGGCGCGATATTCTCACGCCGTGACAGTGCTCGACGGCAAGCTGTATGCTATGGGAGGCTACGACGAGAACGGGGCCCTCAGCTCGCTTGAGCGATACGATCCCGTGACAAACGCGTGGGAGGCGGTGGCGCCGATGACGGCGGCGCGAGAGTCTCCCGGTGTGGCGGTGCTCGACGGCAAGCTGTACGCTGTGGGCGGGCGGGGCCTCGCCGGCCCTAGCTCGGTGGAGCGGTACGACCCGGCGTTGGATGCGTGGGAGGCGGTGGCGCCGATGGCGACGGCTCGGTACCTTCCTCTCGCTGCTTTGATGTAGCGCCGGCCATGGCACTGCTGTGCTGGAAGTCGATTGAAAGACGTGTAAGCAGACCCTGCTCGCGCAGCAGGGGCGGACCTCTCTCGGATGGCCGTGGCCCCGATAGACTGAGAGTATGTGTGCGCGCGCGTACGTGGCAAAAGTTGCCTTTCCTTCATTCGCTGCGCTAGCTTCAGCTTGAGCTTTACGCATCCGATAACACGCACAGCTCGAGGAGGAGGACCTCGCCCGCCGCCCTTTACGGCAACTGAACACGTAGTCGTCCACGCTGTGGGGGTTGTGTGTGGGTCCTGTGTCTGGGAGGGAGGGAGTGGGGTGCAGGTTGCTCACCCACGGCACCGGGCCGGTGCTTGCACTTTGAATGCCGTGGGGCTCCTGCCCGTGTCCGGGCGTGGAGATGCGAGGGTCGCCCCCCCTTGCCCCACCACTTTAGTGTGTGTGGAGACGTTTACCTTACCTTACCTTACCTTACGGCTTTAAGAGCTTTATGTGGCCCGAGACCCCCCGCAGCCACGCGCCCACATTGCACATAGAGTACCCAGTCCACTCCACTTCACGAGTCGGTCCACGCGAGACCGGATTTTTCTATCATGGAGCTTGGAGTCCCCTCTCTCGCTCTCGCTAAGTCTCTTCACGGCTCTACAGATTACAGCATACACAAGTCGAACACCCAAGCGCGATCACAGACGATTTTACGTCAGTATGAACTCGAATGTGCGTGGCCGGGACCCCTCGCGCCCCTGCGCCCTGCCCCCGAGGCTGGCCCTCTCAATGCCATACATGGACTCATCGCGCTCTACCTGTACACGAGAAGAGTGAGCCTCTCCCTCACGTTGCGGCTGCGCAGCTCCGTCGAGATGAGCCGGAGGGCGAGGCCCCGTCGCGGGCGGCCTTTGCGGCGGATGCACGACTCGCTCACCTCGGCAGGCTGCAGGGCGACGGTCGGCGAGACTGGCGAGTCGTGGGGCGGCGGGCCGTCGGCTGGCCTAACGGGCAAGAGGTAGACACGTCACACGACGAAGCGTCACCACGCCCACACTACACTCAAGCTGGTGGGGCAAGGGGGGGCACGGCCATCCGAAATGTGCAAAATTCCCAGCGCAGTGTTTCCCGTTACGCATGGGAGTGTGCGGCTGTGACCTCCCGTGGCGAGCGATCAGGCGCTTGGCCCCTTCCTTGGTGAGGCGGCTGTAGTCGATCTCGAGCGGCGCCTGGCCGCGCCTGCATGGAAAAACCCGAGGGGAGGGCCCAGACCTACCCTACCTACCCCGTGTAGATGAGGTCCGCCCAAGCAAAAAAAGAATCTTACAACAAAACTCCCTCGCACGACACTGGGCACGGGACTGGCGCGCACTGGCACGAACACAGGTACACCACGGGAGCCGCCTAAGCGACTCCTGCGAGGGTGGCGAGGCACTTAGCTCCGTGCACCCGCCCACCCCCGCCACAGGCAAGCTCATTCAAAAAAGAATAAAAACAAGAAGCCGCGCCTCCCGCTCGTCCTGCGGCCGCCTCGGTTGGGTTGCGCTGACGCCCGCACAGCTGGTTGCGCTGACGCCCGCACAGCGCGTCACCGCCAGTCATGGCGCCGCCGCTCTGCAGATGCAAGATGCCCGCGCGCCACGCGGAGACGAAAAAGGCGGGCCCAAACCACCGCCGGCCCTTCTGGAGTTGCGCGGCGACAGACAGCCGCGGCTGCGACTTCTTCCAGTGGGACGGGCCGCCGCGTGCGGCAGCAGCCGCGGGGCCGGCGGGCCCGTCCGCGGCGGCGGCGCCGGCACGGCAGCAGCCCGATCGCATCGATGGTCAGTGCGGGCAGTGCCGTGCTCCCGTGGCGTACCTGACCGTCTCCTCCCAGAATGCTCGCGGGAACCAGGGACGGCGCTACTACCAGTGCTCCGCCTGCGACAAGTTCAAGTGGCTGACGCCGGCTGCGACGCCCTCTTCCGAGCCGGCCACGTCCATCAACTTTTACGCGGTGACTGACCGAGAGACGCTCAGCGCGGTGCAGGCGCTGCTCGCGGTGCCGCCGGGCGTACGGCTCGGCGTAGGTCGCGACTACACTGAGCAGCGCGCCGTACCGTACGACTACCTCGAGGTGGCCCACGCGTGGCGCGTCATCAACCGGGAGAAGCAGGCGAGGTTCGACTCCTTTCGGCAGGGGCTGACTGCAGCGCCGCCGGTGGCGCTGCGAGAGGCGCACGCCGCCGCAGCCGCGGCGCTGCGGCGAACGCAGTGCATGCGCGGCTCGGTCGAGCCGCGGGCGGAGGCCAACGAGGCGCTGCTGCTGCATGGCACCAAGCCGCACCACCTCCACTCCATCCTGTTCGAGGGCCTCGCCCCCTAGAAGCGGAATCCGTGTTCATGTCTCCCAACCAGCCCTCGAGAGACACGCACTCCGCTGTATTCACTGTCTTCCTATCCGTTGTCTTCATGCGGTGCTCTGATGAGGTTGGTGTATTCAGCACGTAGGCCTCGACCCACAAATCTCCTCCGACGGCCTCTTCGGGCGAGGCACGTACTTTGCCGAGGCGGCCGCACCCCTCGCCCGCTTGCTCCGCCTCTCGGGTCTCGCACGCACCGCCGCCGCCTCCGCCCCCGCCCCAGGACGCCGCAAAAGTGGACCAGTACCTCGGCGTCGACCTGCGAGACCGCAAGGGCGAGCCCGCCCACGCGCTGCACCGGCTGCACCACAAGCTCTACACCAACCTCCCCCACAAGGGTCACGTCTACTACGTCCTCGTCTGCTCCGTCGCGCTCGGAGACCCGTCCCGCACCAGGCAGCCAACCCTAGCCCTAGCCCGAGCCTAGACCCCCGTCCCGCACCAGGCAGCCAACCCTAGCCCTAGCCCGAGCCTAGACCCCCGTCCCGCACCAGGCAGCCAACCCTAGCCCTAGCCCGCGCCTAGACCCCCGTCCCGCACCAGGCAGCCAACCCTAGCCCTAGCCCGAGCCTAGACCCCCGTCCCGCACCAGGCAGCCAACCCTAGCCCTAGCCCGCGCCTAGACCCCCGTCCCGCACCAAGCAGCCAACCCTAGCCCTAGCCCGAGCCTAGACCCCGTCCCGCACCAGGCAGCCAACCCTAGCCCTAGCCCGCGCCTAGACCCCCGTCCCGCGGCTCGAGCAGCCCGTGGTGCGAGAGAAAGGGGCGGAGCGAGTGGCGGCGCGAGCGGTGCTATCACCACTGCTGCCAGGGCCCTCCACAACGGCCCTTCTCCGTGCCTTCATGCAGGGACGGACGCACCGAGCTGGGTGGTGGCGAGCCGCTCTTTGCCGACGAGGAGCGGCGCGCTCTCCGCCGCCCGGTGTGAAGTCCGCTCCGCCCGTGGCCCGACAAGAAGCCTCGATCCTGAGCCTCCCCGACCTGTGACAGGCCCGCCACGCCGCGCTGGCCGAGCTCGGCGAGCGGGTTGTCCGCTTCCGCGAGCTGGTCCTCTTCCGCCCAGAGGCGATCCACACACGCACACACGCACACACGCACACACGCACACACGCACACACGCACACACGCACACACACACACACACACACACACACACACACACACACACACACACACACACACACACGCACACACACACACACGCACACACGCACCGCTCACCCACGCGCACTGGGCCTTGCACTGTGAATGCCGTGGGGCTCCTGTCGTCAGACGTGGAGACGCGAGGGACTAGCCTGGCCCCTTGCCCCACCACCTCGTGTGTGTGGAGAAGTGTACCTGACCTGACCTGACCTTACCTTAGGCGATCCAGATCGAGCTCGTCGTCGCCGTGCAGCGCACCCGCCGCTTCTGCGGCGCGCTGCAGCGTACACTCCACTCACCAGATCTCACTCACTAGACACCTCTTGCCACCGCCTGGGATGTGTGTCCTGCAACCGCCGTTGGAAAAAAAAGGGCCCCCCCCCCCCCCCTCCACACCGCCCTCCCTCCCCCCCCCCCGCCGCAGACTGCTCGCCGCCGCTGCCCGCCGCCATGCCGATGGGCCCGCTCCCATGGCAGCGCAACCATCGGTGGGCGCGGCCGCAGCTCGTCTGCCCTCTCAGCCTCGCCGGCGAGTCTTCCGCTGCCGCGACCTTGCGTTGCGTGGACTGCTGCCGGCCCCTCGCCAGCGCGGGCGCCGACGCGTCCGCCCGCTTGTGCCACGGCTGCGGCGCGCTCTGCCTCGACGGCGCTTCGTCGCTCGACTGCGGCGGCTGCGGGAAGCGGATCTGCGCGGAGTGCGCCGCGCTGCCGGCCGCGCAAGAGAGGTGCGGCGTGGTGGCGCACGCGGGCTGCGGCTTCGAGCTCGCCCTGCCCACCTGCCACTGCGGCTTGCCGGCGGCCGTCCGGCGGAAGAGGCGGGACGGGTCGACGTACTATGCGTGCCCGGTTGAGTCGCTCGAGCACCATTCCTTGGCAGGCGGAGGAGGCTGGGAGGAGGAGGGGTGCAGCTTCGTCGACTGGAACGGGCCTGCTGAGGCGGCGGCGCGCAGCAGAGAGCCCCAATCACCGACCGAGCTGATTTCGCAGGCCACGGGGGAAGCAGCGGCCCCCGCCGCCGCCGCCGCTGGTACCACCTCGCCTCCCCCAAAGCGCCAGCGCGGCGGCGGCGCCTCCTCCGCCAGCGGTGCTGCGGAGGTGGTGGACTTGTGCGACAGCGAGGCTGACTCGGAGGCGACGCTGTGCGACTCCGAGTCGGGCTCATCCGCCTCGCCGTCGGAGGAGGAGGGGGCGGCGACGTCGCAGCCGCCCTCGCAGCCGCCGTCGTCGCAGCCGCCCTCGCAGCCGCCGTCGTCGCAGCCGCCCTCGCAGCCGCCGTCGTCGCAGCCGCCCTCGCAGCCGCCGTCGTCGCAATCTCAGCCGCCCCAGCCCACCCCAGACCAGCTCCAGAGGGCGGAGGCCAACCGACAGGCGGCGCTGGCGCGCAGGGCCGCCGCACAGCCGCGGCGGCCAACGGCACCGGAGGGGACCCCGGCGGCGGCGACAGCGCCCACGCCCATTGAAGCAGCCGCCGCCGCGAGCTTTAGGACGGGTCAGAGCGTCTCGTACGCGCAACGGGACGGCACCCAGTGCCTCGCCACCGTGAGCGCCGTGCTGCCTGGCAGCGTGGACGACCCGGAGCCGAGCTACACGGTGGCGATGCCCAGCGGCATGCAACGCGACACCATCGCCGCGCGGCTCACGGCATCCTCGCCGCAGCCGCCACCGTTGCCGCCGCAGCAGCCGACGCCGCCGCCGCCGCCGACGCCGCAGCAGCCGCCGCAGCAGCCGCCGCAGCAGCCGCAGCGAGCGGTGTGGGAGGTAGAGCTCTCTCGCGCTTTCGTCGCTTTCGGCGCGCCGGCACAAGAGGAGCTGGAGGCGGCGTTCCAGCGCGGCGACCCCGTCGCGCGCATCCGCGTGCGCGGCCAGTCCTACGAGGTCTCGGTGAGGGCGAGTCAGCCGCGGCAGCAGGCGGTCGGAGGCGGGTCGAGGAGCCGCGCGGTGCGGCGGCGAGAGCTGGGCGCAGCTGGGGCGGCGGGCGCTGAGTGAGGCTGAGGGCGGGTAATTTTTCGCCCGTCGTGTGGGGCGATGCCAATTTTATAAGTATCAATGCTGAACTACTCGGGCGCCGATCGCGTACGGCGTGCACGGGCGGGTTCACGTTCAGCGGCCTTCACGCTTCAGGGCGACGGAGGTGTGTGTAATGCATTGGCTGTGCGATGCCGCACCACATTGCGATGGTGATGCGTAGGAGCCGGCGGGCGGCACGTGCCCGACGGGTGGCTCGTGCCCAGTCGTCCCTGGTGGCGGGCCGGTGGGCAGTGGCGGCAGCTGCTGCGGTGGCGGCCGCAGCACTGGTGGCGGCGGCCGCATGGCAGGCGCTGAGCCTGCGGGCGGATTGGCGTGTTGGGCTGGCGCTGGACCGCGATCAGAGCTGATACCATGTGACGGCGGAGTTGACGCCTCCGACGGTCGTAGCGGCGTGGCTGAGGGCGGCGGTGGAGGCGCCCGATAGCGCGGTGAGGATGGTCTCATGGGTCTAGCAAACCATAGACGACACCAAGAGAACGCGAGGTAAAACCCGACGGCTATGGATGGTAAAAGGCGGCGGTAAAACCCATCCACACGGGTTTCGGTGGGTTGGATGGGAGGTAGAATGTCTACCTACCGCACGTGTCTTTATATTGGCGCAGATATATGTAAATAAAGCCGTGGAACTCGTGTAACACATATATCGGTATGTATGCTTTTCTCATATATCGACCCGCGTCAAGACAGCTGCCGCGTGCAGATGCCGCCCTGCACTGGCACCGCCTCGGGCAAATACCCGTAGTCCTGAAACTGGAAGCCGAGCACAACGAGACCCGCGATAGCAGTCAAGAAGGACAGGCCCTCGGCAGCGCCCAGGAGGCCGCCCGGACCGGCAGGGAGGCCCGAGCCGCTCGTGGCTTTGCTCAGCAGAGCGGCGGCAACAAAACCGATGACGACGAGATATGAAATCCCCTCCGCCGCGCCGAGGAGGCCGAAGGGCCCAGCAGGCAGGCCGCACCCGGTGGTCTTGAGCGTGTAAAGGCTCCACCACATGATCGGCTGCGAGCACAGGCCGAGAACGGCCGCTGCTGTCGTCGCCTGCTGCTGCGGCGCTGAGGCGGCCGGGCCTTGGCTGCGAGCGGCGCCGAGCGCCTTGGCGTGGTGAGCGATCAGCGGCCTGGGGTGGGTGAAGGCGGAGGCGCCGTGGCTGCGAGCGGCGACTGGTGGCTTGGCGCGGTTGTGAGCGATCGGCGGCTGCGTGAAGCTCCGCCGTCTTGCAGCAAAAGCACAGTCAGAACCCGCCTCATACGACGGGGGGAGGGCGCGGCTGTTGTTCCGTATCAAAGCACTGGGCTGTCTCAGGTGTGCGGGCGTGCTGCCCGCCCTTCTGGCTACTCGAGTACTGACAAAATTCTTTTGTACAGTCGCGCCAGTCCGCGCCCTTGTCGTGCCAGTGTGCTATCATCTGTCTAGCGTCCACCCATACCGCGTTGGTGTCCAGTCCGAGCCTGGCTGTTCTTCACCTTTCTACCTACCTACCTACCTGTGCTGTGAGAGAGGCTTGTATTTTAAAGAATTCTTCTGTGCGCCGACGCTCCAAGGCCTCGTCGGACGCAGCGCGCAAGGCGGCGTTCCACGCCCGCGGCTCGCAATACTTCATCTCGAGACAACAGCCGTACGAAACAACAGCCGAGTACGACAGGGGCCGGAGGGAGGGCGCGGCTGTTGAGTGTTGTTTCGTACTACTCGAGTATCACCTCGTTCGTCTGTGAACAGGGCTCGCACGACGCACTAGAGCTGTCAAACGTTAACTTTGGGCCTAACAGTTGCACTATTGTTGGCTGAAATCCTCAACGTTGTTCAAGTGTTCTCCCCCAGCCCAAGCTGTTACTGTTTGTTACTGTTGTTACTGTTGTTCAGTGGTCAGCAAGCAGAAAATGCCAAAAAACCCGGGTAAAACCCGAAAATACCCGGGGATTTCCAGGTATTTTCGGGTATTACCTGCACTGGACGCTGGAGGTCGTAGACCAACCCACAGCGCCAAAGTCAAGTGACTTCTCGAAGTCACTCACCCCCGCGCGCACAGTACGTGCTCTAGCGGCCGGCCTTAGTGCCAGCGGTGCGCGCCAGTCCCCAAAACAGCTTTTTTTGAGCAAGAGCATTGAGTCGTCCGAGGTTTCACTTTTCCTTCCGCTTTCTTCCCTACTATCGTGCCGAGTGCGTCTCTCCCCACTCTCGAATCATTCGGCGGAGCATGTGATGATTGGCGAGGCAAGTGTGCTGGAGCTCCTCGCCCGTCATCGGGCTCGTCGACTTGGTCGCGAGCCAGCGCTCGATCGCCGACCGCTCGTAAGCATGCCCGTCTGCCGCCATCACCGGGTCGCTCATGACCTCGGTCGTGATTGGGCAGATGAAGTCGGCCGGCGGCTCCTCCTCCTCCACCGAAGGCGGCCTCTCTGCAGCCAAAGAGGACGATGCTTGCTCGTCGGGCGCCCGCCTCTCCTCCACCAGCCTCGCGCTCTCCTCGAGCGCCGCCGCCAACTCCGCCTCCTCCGCCGCCGCCAGCGCTGCCTCATCCTCGGGCTCCTGCGACGGGCCAGCGCCCCCTCCGCCACCCTTCCCCTTCTTCTTCTTCTTCTTCTTCCCCTTCTTGCTCTCCTTGGCGCGCTCCCCCGCCTGCTTCTCCGCCTCCTCCCCCGCCAGTAGCGCCTCGGCATGCCGCGCCGCCTCCGCTTCTGCCGCCGCTCTCACCGCCTCCCTCGCCGCTGCCTCGGCCGCCGCCTCCGCCGCCGCATGCTCCTCGAGGATACGCACGCACTCGGCGTGGCCCTTCTCCTTGGCCCACTGCAGCGCTGTCTTGCCGTTCTCAGAGCGCAGTGCCGTGTCCGCGCCCGCCCGCAGCAGGCGGAGCACGACGGCGGGGTAGCCTTGGATGGCGGCGCACAGCAGCGCGGCGCAGCCGCTGCTGCTCTGCAGGTTGATCTCCGCCCCGCGCTGCAGCAGCAGGTCGACCACCCGCTCGTGGCCCTCCTGGGCGGCGCCCATCAGCAGCGTGATGCCGCTCACGCTGCCTCTCTCGTACGTCGCGTTGACCCGCCCGCCGCTGTCGAGCCACGCCAGCAACGCCGCCTCGTCGCCTTGGAGAGCTGTTTGCCTGGCCTCTTCAGGAAGGCTGCCCAGCGAGCTAGAAGAGGCCGCGGCCCTCGCTCCCGCCACCGCCTCGCCCGAGGAAGCGCCGCCCGCGCCGCCCGCCGCCGCCTCGCGCCGGCTCGCAGTCACCTCCGCGACGTGCTGCCGGAAGGCCTCGACGCACTCGACGTGGCCGCTCTTCTTGGCCATCTGCAGCGCTGTCTCGCCGCTCGCACAGCGCAGCCTCGTATCCGCGCCGGCACGCAGCAGGCGGAGCACGACGGCGGGGTGGCCAAGACCGGCGGCGAACATCAGCGCGGTGATGCCATTGCTGTCCTGCATGTTGATCTCCGCGCCGCGCCGCAGCAGCAATTCGATCACCCGCTCGCGACCACGGCCAGCGGATAGCATCAGTGCGGTGACGCCGCTCACTTCGTCTATCACGCGAGTCGCGTTGACCCGCGCGCCGCTGTCGAGCCACGCCAGCAGCGCCGACTCCTCGCCGCGCGTAGCCGCGTTCGCCGCCTCTTCAGGAAGGCTGCCCAGCGAGCTGGAAGAGGCCGCTTCGCCCGAGGAAGCGCCGCCCGCCGCCGCCTCGCGCTGGCTCGCAGTCACCTCCGCGATGTGCTGCCGGAAGGCCTCGACGCACGCGGCGTGGCCATTCTCTTTGGCAAACTGCAGCGCGGACTTGCCGTTCCAGCCGCCGTTGCCCTGCTTGTTGATCTCCGCCCCGTGCTGCATCAGCAAGTCGACCACCCGCTCGTGGCCGGTCATGGCAGCGCTCATCAGCGCGGTGTTGCCGTAGCTGTTCTGCTTGTTGATTTCCGCGCCGTGCTGAAGCAGCAGATCGACCACCCGCTCCTTGCCGTCGGCGGCGGCGAGTAGCAGCGCGGTGTTGCCCATGCTGTCCTGCAAGTCGATCTCCGCGCCGCGCTGAAGCAGCAGCTCGACCATTCGCTCGTGGCCGCAGCGGGCGGCGTACATCAGCGCGGTGACGCAGCTCACATCGCCTACCCCGCAAGTCGCATTGACCCGCCCGCCGCTGTCGAGCCACGCCAGCAGCGCCGCCTCGTCGCCTTGGAGAGCTGCTTTCGCCGCCTCTGCGGGAAGGCTGCCCAGTGAGCCGGAAGAGGCCGCGGCACTCGCTCCCGCCACCGCCTCGCCCGAGGAAGCGCCGCCCGCGCCGCCCGCCGCCGCCTCGCGCTGGCTCGCAGTCACCTCCGCGATGTGCTGCCGGAAGGCCTCGACGCACTCGGCGTGGCCCTCCTCCTTGGCATGCTGCAGCGCGGACTTGCCGTTCTCAGAGCGCAACTTTGTATCCGCGCCCGCCCGCAGCAAACGGAGCACGACGGCGGGGTGGCCTTGGAAGGCGGCGCCCATCAGCGCGGTGCCGCCGACGCTGTCCTGCATGTTGATCTCCGCGCCGCGGTGCAGCAGCAGATCGACTGCCCGCTCGTGGCCATGCTGGGCGGCGAGCATCAGCGCGGTGATGCCTTTGCTGTCCTGCAGGTTGACATCAGCGCCGTGCCGCAGCATCAACTCGACCACCCGCTCGTGGCCATGCTGGGCGGCGTACATCAGTGCGGTGCCGCCGTTGCTGCGTTGCAGGTTGATCTCCGCGCCGCGCTGCAGCAGCTCCTCGGCTACCCGCTCGTGGCGTTCCTGGGCGGCGATCATGAGCGCAGTGTCGCCGTCGCTGTCCTGCAAATTGATCTCCGCGCCGCGCTGAAGCAGCACCTCGACGACCCGCTCGTGGCCCCACTGGGCGGCAAGCATCAGCGCGGTGACGGCGCTCGCATCGCCTACCCCGCAAGTCGCATTGACCCGCCCGCCGCTGTCGAGCCACGCCAGCAGCGCCGCCTCGTCGCCTTGGAGAGCTGCTTGCCTGGCCTCTTCAGGAAGGCTGCTAAGCGAGCTGGAAGAGGCCACGGCACTCGCCCCCGCCGCCGCTTCGCCCGAGGAAGCGCCGCCCGCGCCGCCCGCCGCCGCCTCGCGCCGGCTCGCAGTCACCTCCGCGATGTGCTGCCGGAAGGCCTCGACGCACGCGCTGTGGCTGTTCTCCTTGGCATACTGCAGCGCTGACTTGCCGTCCTTAGTGCGCAGCTTTGTATCCGCGCCCACCCGCAGCAAACGGAGCACGACGGCGGGGTGGCCTTCGAAAGCGGCGTCCATCAGCGCGGTGCTGCCGCTGCTGCTCTGTAGGTTGATCTCCGCGCCGCGCTGCAGCAGCAACTCGACCACCCGCTCGTAGCCATGCTGGGCGGCGAGCATCAGCGCGGTGTCGCCGTCGCTGTCCTGCAGGTTGACATCAGCGCCGTGCTGCAACAGCAAGTCGACCACCCGCTCGAGGCCGTTGGCGGCGGCGCTCATCAGCGCGGTGCCGCCGTCGCTGCTCTGCTTGTTGATCTCCGCGCCGCGGTGCAGCAGCAGATCGGCCACCCGCTCGTGGCCTTGGAGGGCGGCGAGCATCAGCGCGGTGCTGCCGTTGCTGTTCTGCAGGTTGACATCAGCGCCGTGCCGCAGCATCAACTCGACCACCCGCTCGTGGCCCTCCTGGGCGGCGAGCATCAGCGCGGCGCCGCCGACGCTGTCCTGCTGGTTTACCTCCGCGCCGTGCTGCAGCAGCAACTCGACCACCCGCTCGTGGCCTTGGCCGGCGGCGCACATCAGCGCGGTGCCGCCGTCGCTGCTCTGCAGGTTGATCTCTGCGCCGCGCTGCAGCAGCAGATCGATCACCCGCTCGTGGCCGTGCAGGGCGGCGATCATGAGCGCAGTGTCGCCGTGGCTGCTCTGCTTGTTGATCTCTGCGCCGCGCTGCAGCAGCACCTCGACGACCCGCTCATGGCCAAAGTAGGCGGCGTTCATCAGCGCGGTGTCACTGTTCGCCCCGTCGATCGAATTGATCTGCCCGCCGCGATCAAGCAACGCCAGCAGCGCCGCCTCGTCGCCTTGCCCAGCCGCATCGGTCACTTCGTCGGGCAGGCTGCCCATTGTTGAGGGAGCGCGCCCGAAAAATTCTTTCTTTTTGCAAACAAGAAATTCTTTGGCGCGGCTGTTGTTCCGTATCAAAGCACTGGGCTGTCTCAGGTGTGCGGGCGTGCTGCCCGCCCTTCTGAGTGACAAAATTATTTTAGAGTCTTTTAGAGCTTAGCCTTCGATGTTATGAAACAACGCAAGGCGCACATGGCATATCGCTCTCGGGCCCACAGACATCCCGCACACTCGCCGCACACCCGCCGCCCCCGCGCGCGCCCCGCCCCGGCCGGGAGAAAGGGGAGTGACAGTTTGGGACGGCAACAGAACGAGTATGTTGAGTCCTGGCTCAACAACGCAGATAAAGGACTTGGGTGGTCCGGCCCACAAGTCCGGCTCATGCGCCCCGACTGACCGATCTACCGCACTGATCACTTCCGCCCCCTCGCTCCCAACCCATAGAACCCATCCACTCGCCTCGGGCCGCGCCGCGCGATCTCGGGCGATCTCGCGCGATCTCGGGCGATCTCGGAGCTCCACGCCACGCCTCTCCACCCCACCCCACCTCACCCACCGCCGCGCCGCGCTATCTCGGGCGATCTCGGAGCGTCGCTCGCGCGGCGTCACACCTGCTCAAAAAGGAAGGAGGTTGGAGGCAGGAGGTCACGCCCCATCCAGAGCGCCGTCGTCGCCGGGTTTTTGGCCCCCGGGTCGTCGCCCGACGTTGCTGCGCGGGGCAGCAGACCATCGGACGGCGCGACGACGCCCCGTCCGGCACGCTCCCTCCTCCACCCGGCTATTGCCGCACGAGCGCCCTCAGCGGCGGAATTTTTCCCCAATTATTTTTGTACAGTCGCGCCAGTCCGCGCCCTTGTCGTGCCAGTGTGCTATCATCTGTCTAGCGTCCACCCATACCGCGTTGGTGTCCAGTCCGAGCCTGGCTGTTCTTCACCTTTCTACCTACCTACCTACCTGTGCTGTGAGAGAGGCTTGTATTTTAAAGAATTCTTCTGTGCGCCGACGCTCCAAGGCCTCGTCGGACGCAGCGCGCAAGGCGGCGTTCCACGCCCGCGGCTCGCAATACTTCATCTCGAGACAACAGCCGTACGAAACAACAGCCGAGTACGACGGGGGCCGGAGGGAGGGCGCGGCTGTTGTTTCGTACTACTCGAGTATCACCTCGTTCGTCTGTGAACAGGGCTCGCACCTCAACCTCTCACAGACCAAAGACCAACCCACAGCGCCAAAGTCAAGTGACTTCTCGAAGTCACTCACCCCCGCGCGCACAGTACGTGCTCTAGCGGCCGGCCTTAGTGCCAGCGGTGCGCGCCAGTCCCCAAAACAGCTTTTTTTGAGCATTGAGTCGTCCGAGGTTTCACTTTTCCTTCCGCTTTCTTCCCTACTATCGTGCCGAGTGCGTCTCTCCCCACTCTCGAATCATTCGGCGGAGCATGTGATGATTGGCGAGGCAAGTGTGCTGGAGCTCCTCGCCCGTCATCGGGCTCGTCGACTTGGTCGCGAGCCAGCGCTCGATCGCCGACCGCTCGTAAGCATGCCCGTCTGCCGCCATCACCGGGTCGCTCATGACCTCGGTCGTGATTGGGCAGATGAAGTCGGCCGGCGGCTCCTCCTCCTCCACCGAAGGCGGCCTCTCTGCAGCCAAAGAGGACGATGCTTGCTCGTCGGGCGCCCGCCTCTCCTCCACCAGCCTCGCGCTCTCCTCGAGCGCCGCCGCCAACTCCGCCTCCTCCGCCGCCGCCAGCGCTGCCTCATCCTCGGGCTCCTGCGACGGGCCAGCGCCCCCTCCGCCACCCTTCCCCTTCTTCTTCTTCTTCTTCTTCCCCTTCTTGCTCTCCTTGGCGCGCTCCCCCGCCTGCTTCTCCGCCTCCTCCCCCGCCAGTAGCGCCTCGGCATGCCGCGCCGCCTCCGCTTCTGCCGCCGCTCTCACCGCCTCCCTCGCCGCTGCCTCGGCCGCCGCCTCCGCCGCCGCATGCTCCTCGAGGATACGCACGCACTCGGCGTGGCCCTCCTCCTTGGCATGCTGCAGCGCTGACTTGCCGTTCTCAGTGCGCAGCTTTGTATCCGCGCCCGCCCGCAGCAGGCGGAGCACGACGGCGGGGTGACCTTGGATGGCGGCGCCCATCAGCGCGGTGATGCCGCCGCTATTCTGCATGTTGATCTCCGCGCCGCGGTGCAGCAGCAACTCGACCACCCGCTCGTGGCCATGCTGGGCGGCGAGCATCAGCGCGGTGTCGCCGTCGCTGTCCTGCAGGTTGACATCAGCGCCGTGCTGCAACAGCAAGTCGACCACCCGCTCGAGGCCGTTGGCGGCGGCGCTCATCAGCGCGGTGCCGCCGTCGCTGCTCTGCTTGTTGATCTCCGCGCCGCGGTGCAGCAGCAGATCGGCCACCCGCTCGTGGCCTTGGAGGGCGGCGAGCATCAGCGCGGTGCTGCCGTTGCTGTTCTGCAGGTTGACATCAGCGCCGTGCCGCAGCATCAACTCGACCACCCGCTCGTGGCCCTCCTGGGCGGCGAGCATCAGCGCGGCGCCGCCGACGCTGTCCTGCTGGTTTACCTCCGCGCCGTGCTGCAGCAGCAACTCGACCACCCGCTCGTGGCCTTGGCCGGCGGCGCACATCAGCGCGGTGCCGCCGTCGCTGCTCTGCAGGTTGATCTCTGCGCCGCGCTGCAGCAGCAGATCGATCACCCGCTCGTGGCCGTGCAGGGCGGCGATCATGAGCGCAGTGTCGCCGTGGCTGCTCTGCTTGTTGATCTCTGCGCCGCGCTGCAGCAGCACCTCGACGACCCGCTCGTAGCCAAAGTAGGCGGCGTTCATCAGCGCGGTGCTGCTGTTCGCCCCGTCGATCGCATTCATCTGCCCGCCGCGATCAAGCCACGCCAGCAGCGCCGCCTCGTCGCCTTGCCCAGCCGCATCGGTCACTTCGTCGGGCAGGCTGCCCATTGAGACCACGCGGCCCAAAAATTCTTTTTTCCGACAAGTTTCGCGCGTCCCCACGATGGTTGCTGCCCTTGGCGGCAGCCACCGTGGGAGCCGACCTGGAGATCCTCAGCGGCTGCAGCCGCCCGCGGCCGCTGCCGAAGGCACCGGTCGCATGGACTTCAGCTCGGTACACGCGCTGCCGGCCGGTGGGCCACGCTCTGATGGACGACGCTCTGGTGCCCTAGACCAGCGCCAACCCCAACAGAGCTCTCCCGGCCGGCCGCTGCGACGCGACAGCCTGGTCCCCGAGCCTCCTGCTGCTGCCACGGCCCGGCCTCCAGGCACAAGGCTCGCCTCGCAGCAGCCCGAGCAGCAGCCCGAGCAGCAGCCCGAGCAGCAGCCCGAGCAGCAGCCCGAGCAGCAGCCCGAGCAGCAGCCCGAGCAGCAGCCCTCACAGCAGCCCTCACAGCAGCCCTCACAGCAGCAGCAGCCCGAGCAGGAGCCCTCGCAGCAGCCCGAGCAGCAGCCCGAGCAGCAGCCCGAGCAGCAGCCCGAGCAGCAGCCCGAGCAGCAGCCCGAGCAGCAGCCCGAGCAGCAGCCCGAGCAGCAGCCCGAGCAGCAGCCCGAGCAGCAGCCCTCACAGCAGCCCTCACAGCAGCAGCAGCCCGAGCAGGGGCCCTCGCAGCAGCCCTCGCAGCAGCCCTCGCAGCAGCCCGAGCAGCAGCCCGAGCAGCAGCCCGAGCAGCAGCCCGAGCAGCAGCCCGAGCAGCAGCCCGAGCAGCAGCCCGAGCAGCAGCCCGAGCAGCAGCCCGAGCAGCAGCCCGAGCAGCAGCCCGATCAGCAGCCCGAGCAGCAGCCCGAGCAGCAGCCCGCACAGCAGCCCGAGCAGCAGCCCGCGCAGCAGCCCACCATCTGTGCCTCCGCCTCTGCCTCTGCCTCCGCCGCCCCCACCTCCGCTGCCGCCGCCCCTGCCTCTGCCGTCTCCGTCCCCCGCTGCCGCCACTGCTCCTCCTGCGAGGCACCGCCGTTCCATTGTTGTCTTTGTCGTACCGGTATCAGCCTCTCTGAGAGCATCCGGGACGACTCCACCCTTCATTCTTGCGGCGCTGCCGCGAGCTGCGCTGGGGGCTACGTCGCGTGCGGCGCGCGGCGATGGACAGCGGCGGCGAGGAGCCCCCGGCGGACGACGACGAGGGGCCCGTGTGCGAGATCATCAATGACGGCGCCCCGGGCGTTCCTCAGATCCCCGAGGTGCTGTGTGCGTACCCTCCCGGAGATCGGAGGGACACGCCCGCGGCTCGTGTCCCCTCAGCAGCAGCGGGGAGCACGGTCGGAAGGGCGCTTTTGTCGCTTTCGGCAACACTGAATCATTCTACCGGAACATGGTCGAGGGGCATGGGCCCTACTGCGAGGAGGGGGAGGGGGGGAAGGGGGGGGGGGGGGAGGGGGAGGGGGGGGGAGAGGAGGAGGGGGGGGGGGAGGGGTACGGGGGGGGCGGCATGGAGGGGGAGAGGAAGAGCAAGGGCGAGAGAGGGCAAGGGACCGGGCGCTGGCATACCAGGGGGGGCAGGGTGGTGGGCGGCGACCGCCGCATACCGTCCTACGGCGGGGACTATCGCTACGCCAGGGAAGACAAGGGCGTCGAAGTGCAGCTGCTGCTGTTCGAATCGTTCGGCGGGTTCGGAAAGGGGGTCCGTGAGATCCTCAGGAAGGCGGCGGACGTACTACAGAACAAGCTGACGCGGGCCCAGTACCTCGATGAGGTGACTTGGACCACCAAGAGCTGGCTGGGGCTGCAGAAGCAGCGCATCTCAGTCGTTCTTCACACGGCAATCGCAGAGCAGATTGTGAATGAGCTTGCCTGTGGCGGGGGTGGGCGGGTGCACGGAGCTAAGTGCCTCGCCACCCTCGCAGGAGTCGCTTAGGCGGCTCCCGTGGTGTACCTGTGTTAGTGCCAGTGCGAGCCAGTCCCGTGCCCAGTCCTGTGCCCAGTGTCGTGCGAGGGAGTTTTGTTGTAAAATTCTTTTTGGTTTACCTCGTTTGTCCCACATTGTAAGGAAGCAGGGCGGTGGTCGTGCCATCGTCGCTTCTAACGCACACACACACGCCGCATTCGTCGCCGGCGCGCGACAGGCTCCCGTCGGCCGGACTGCCCTCGACGAGTGGGTGTCGCCAACCAAAGCGACACGCACTCGAGAGAGAGATTTTTAGCAATACCAAACAACTCTAACACTCACACGTAATTTGGGGCCTGGAGCCCTGTTCACGCGCGCGCGAGACGTGCAGACAGGGTTGCCAGGTGAGAGCGAATGGCGCGGTTCACGCCTCGCACAACAGAGAGAGAGATGCGCTCTGCATGGTGGGACATAAAAGAGAGCGAGTACTTGGGCGAGTAGGCCGTGCGGTCAACGCTGCCGCGCGCGACTTTGCGCGCGAGGCGGCGCAGCTTGAGAACGGCGGTGGGCGAGAAGCCGCCGCCGAACGTCTGGATGCTGCGGTACTTCTTGTGGCGCGCCCTCGAGCCCCCGATGGCGCCGTGCGCTGCGCAGAGGTCCCACGTGGAAAAGACGCCCCAACCAGACCCTGGGACGTAGAGCGCGTAGTACCAAGGTTTGGGCGCGGCGGAGACGCTGTGTAAGATGAAAAGGGAAGCGAAAACGCCGTTTTTTTGTGTAAGCCGCCATGAGGCCAGCGAGTAAGACATCTCCCGGGAGCCTTGCCAGCACCAGTCCGAGCGGGTCGGAGAGGTCCCAGAGGCCGCCCGCCGACGAGGCGTCGCGCGAGAAGAGGCTGGCGATGGTCTCGTCTGCGGGCGTGCCGCCAGCGAAGATGTCGATGTCGGGGTTGTTGGGGACGGGCGACGCCAGAACGGCGCCTCCTCGTCCTGGTGCTCTACTGCCTTCGGTACCTGTCAACCAGGGTCCCGGCAGGAGCGAGTCGTCGGACGGGTAGAAGATGCGCTCGGAGTCGACGGACTTGTACAATTTGTGGCTCCGAGAGGGCCGCCCCTCGCACAGCCCAACCAGGCCCCCGCCCAGCGGGGTAGTTTCCTGGCTACTGGTCGGGCTGTGGTTGGTGCGGTTGGCTCCGGCTCTGCCAGTCGCCGAGGGCAATGGGTAAGACGGTTGTGCCGCCCCCGCCCCCTCATCCGAGGGGACCCCACCGGCGTTGTGGACACTGTGAGGGACAGGCTGCCTTGTGGCTGCCTTTGGTCCGACACAGCGTCTGGGGGGGCGACCCCCCCATCTTTGTTTACCGATGCGTCCTAGAATGCAAAAACGCATTCTAGGACGCACTTTTCATCTCAAAGATACCATGTGTCTCGGGTACACAGGGCATTCTAGGATGCGATGGCTGTCCTGGAGATAGCCGCGCCGTGTCTTTTGTTACGCGTTCCATCTTAGACGCCACAAGCATCTATAGATGCACAGCTGTTCTGAGATGGCACTTGCATACTAGATCACATTTTACTATACTTGGACAGGGAAGCGTCTCAGGAGACACCGTGTGTCGGGTGCACCGGGCACCGAGGGGGGAGCAGGGAGCCAGGGAGCACGAAAAGGCGGTGTGATCTCTCGGCACCCCCTGGGGGCCCTGCCTTGAGTGCTCGTGTGAGGTCTCTCCTCGCGGCCTGCCCCTCCTGGAGAACCAGGTTCTCAGCACCGCGCATGCATCTGCTCGCGCCACGAGCTCTGGGCGCAAAGACCAAAGTTGCATGCACTGCTTACGACGATCCGACGGCGACGCCGCCTCCCCCCCCCACCAACCAGTTTGCGCGGCAGGTAGCGGGGCCAGTTCGAGGCTGAGGGCGTGGGCGTGCGCCTAGACACGGAAGACAGCGTACTTCCGAGAGTCGGCCACCGCGTGGTTTTTCTTGTTTGACTTGGCGATTTGAGGGACCGGGCATCCCGACTCCAGCTCCTGCTCCTCGCTCCTCGCTCGGTGAGCTGTCGCCCACCAGCGCGCGGCGACCGCGCGCACACCGTGCCCGCCGGCTCGCCGCCCTCCTCACCACCCGTCGGCGCTGTCCGCAGGCATGTGAGTCAGAACGGCGACCGCGCAGCGCGCACGGGTGTCTTGCTCGCCACCACCCTCTCGCCCCCGCTCCGTGACCGCCGCCGCCCGCGCCACCGCCGCCGCCAACACCGCCTCGCGCCTCGCGCCTCGCTCTCGCCGCCCCCGCCGCCCGCCCTCGACCTCGCGACGGCGTCCTTCTGGGGATCTGCGGGTGGCTTGCCCGCCTCGCCGCCGCCCCCACAGCGTGACCGCTTCCGCCGCCCCCACAGCGTGACCGCTTCCGCTCGATCGGTGAGCCGTCGCCCACCACGCGCGCTCTCACGGCGACCGCGGGCCGCTCATCGCCTCCGCCACGTCGCAGGTGTTTGATCTGGGCAGGAAGCGGCGCTGGTGACGGCAACCGGCAGCCACGTGCACGGAGTGCTAAGCGAGGTGCCTGTGTCCAAGTCTGAGTAGCCCGTGGCCGTGAGTGGCGTCAGGGGCAGTGTTCTGTGACTGTGTCCTGTGCGTGCTGTTCAGTGTGAGTCGGTGCAGCGGTGGGCCTGCTGCCGCTGCCACACGTGAGAGCCGCTGTCCGTGCCCCAGCACGTTGCGCGGAGAGGCTATAGGGCGCCCACCCACGAGTGCTCGGGTGGGCGCGCCGCGGCTGTGCGAGTAGTAGCGCAGCAGCCGCGGCGCACAGCCGGGGGCACGGCCCGCCGCGCAGCGCTCGCCACACGCTTTTCGTTTTCTTTTTTGTTTTTATACGTGCGTGTATTTCTTGAGATCCACACGCTGTTCAAAATATGCGCGCGTCTTCTGAGACACGCGCTGTTCACAGTATGCACGGCGCGTCTTTTGAGACAGCAACGCCAATCGGAGATGCCGCGAGCAATTCGGGATGCGCGGAGCAACTAATATAGACTCGCGCATCTTAGGATGCTCGAGCATACCGAGGACAGCGAGCGTCTAAGTAGGAGGCCTACTAGACGCACTCTAATCCAGAGACGCATTCGGTAAACAAAGATGGGGGGGTCGCCCCCCCAGACGCAGAGCCATTCTACACGGTGCACGGTGGGTGGGACGGTCGAGGTAGTCGGCGCCGGACCTGTGCAGCGGGTAGAAAACACGCTAGACACGCTAGGCACACTAGACTCGTCACGCGACACAGACACAAAAGACAGGACACGAGACGAGGTAGCCTTGGCAGCAGCCGTGGCAGCAGCCGTGGCAGCAGCCGTGGCGGCAGTCGTGGCGACAGCCGTGGCGGAAGCCGTGGCGGAAGCCGTGGCGACAGCCGTGGCGACAGCCGTGGCGGAAGCCGTGGCGGAAGCCGTGGCGGAAGCCGTGGCGGAAGCCGTGGCGGAAGCCGTGGCGGAAGCCGTGGCGGAAGCCGTGGCGGAAGCCGTGGCGGAAGCCGTGGCGGAAGCCGTGGCGGAATCCACGGGGCGCAGAGCACGCGTGCTCTGCGCGAGTGCGAGCGCAGGATCGCTCAGGATCAGCAGCACGGCGGCCGCGAGCCGAAGAGGCCCGACAGCCGACATGCCAGCTGAAGTAAGGAGGTTTGTGTTTTGCGCACTCGAGGGTAGTGCCGACGGGACGCGGCTCGAGGGCGACTCTCGCGAAGGCACGGCTGGCAACCGTGGCGCGGGGCTCGCGTTCGACAAGACCGGGATCGCTCTACCGGCAAACCTCTCGCTGACATGCGCGCACCGTCGAGCTGACGGCGGGCGCGCTGCGGTCGCACGCCAAGCCAAGTTATATGCCAACTAGCAGACCTTGCGCGCACGCGCGCCAAATTTGTTTTTCTGAGCTTAGCCTTCGTGTTATGAAACAACGCAAGGCGGACATGGGCATATCGCTCTCGGGCTCACAGACATCCCTCACACCCGCCGCACACCCGCCGCCCCCGCGCGCGCCCCACCCCGGCCGGGAGAGAGGGGAGTGACAGTTTGGGACGGCGACAGCCCGAGTATGTTGAGTCCTGGCTCAACAACGCAGATTACAAGAGGGGGTGGTCCGGCTCCCAAGTCCGGCTCACGCGCCTCGAGCTGACCATCTACCGCACTGAGCACTTCCGCCCCCTCGCTCCCAACCCATCCACCCCGCCCCGGGCCGCGCCGTGCGATCTCGGGCGATCTCGCGCGATCTCGGGCGATCTCGGGGCCGCGCCGCGCTATCTCGGCGATCTCGCGCTATCTCGGGCGATCTCGGGGCCGCGCCGCGCTATCTCGGGCGATCTCGGAGCGTCGCTCGCGCGGCGTCACACCTGCTCAAAAAGGAAGGAGGTTGGAGGCAGGAGGTCACGCCCCATCCAGAGCGCCGTCGTCGCCGGGTTTTTGGCCCCCGGGTCGTCGCTCGACGGTTGCTGCGCGGGGCAGCAGACCATCGGACGGCGCGACGACGCCCCGTCCGGCACGCTCCCCCCTCCACCCGGCTATTGCCGCACGAACGCCCTCAGCGGCGGAATTTTTCCCTCGCGCTTCCTTGGGCCCCCGGCAACGCCGACGGACTTCCCGTCCCCCCACCTGCGCCGCAATCACCGCCGTGATTGTCGGCGCCGCGCCCCTTGGCGCCCGTGCATGTCCCGCGTGCCCGCCCGCCAAGGCTGGTGCCAAGGCCAACTCAACTGCCAAGGCTGGTGCCAGGGCCAAATCAACTGCCTGGCTGGTGCCAAGGCTCAAAGGCTCTCCTCTCTCTCTCCCCTCCCTCTCTCCCTCCCTCCCTCCCTCCCTCTTGGTTGAGGTGGAGAGGGCGGTGGTGGGAGTACATCCTCTACACCCTCCCTCAGAGTCAAGAGATGAAGATTCTGCCCCACACAGCCCCTTACCCCTTCACCCTCGCCTCGCTGCTTGGTGTTTCTGACTCCACTCCCACCCTGGGGCGATGCGCTTCGCTGAGACCTCGAGAGAGTAGTGCCGAACCCGCTCTTTTTGATTGAAAACTGTACCGCCAAAATGATCAGGCTTCCACCGTCCACCGACCGAGGATTGTCCTCCCCGTCGTCATGGCCCAGCCCCTCGGCGTTTATATGCCCGACTCGCCGCACCCGCAGACCGGCGGGCCCTCGGTCGACTCGGTCGAGCGCAGCTTCCTGTCGGAACTGCAGGCGTCGCTAGAGCCAGCGGAGCAGCCCGCCGCCGCGGCGTCACCCCAACTGTTCGCGGCGGGAGTGTGCCTTGCGGCAGCGGCTCCGGCCGCGGCACCCCCGCACGCCCTTCCCGCCGCCCCTGCGGCGGATCCGGACGAACCTCGTCTCAGCCTTGACATACTCGCAGAAGAGAGCGAGGCCGCGGCACAGGCTCTGGCGAGGCGAGTGCGCAGTGCCGATATTGAGTACGATCCCGAGCCGCCTTCGCCGCCATCTTCGCTGCCGCCGCCTTCGCTGCCAGGCTCCTCGTCATTGCCCTCAGTGCCGCCCGAGCGTCGGGGCTTCCCCTCTGGCCCGTCGCCGGCGAGGCCGCTCGCCTTCTACGCCGGCTCTGGCATCTCCCCCGCATCGGCGCCACAGAAGCGCCGCTGCGTGCACGGCCACTAACGCGCCGCACCGAAAGGTACCCGAGCGAGTCGAGAACAGGTGCGCCTCTCTCGCTGCTGTAGGATGCCAATCATAGGGCCTTTCTTTAGCGCCTCTCTCGGTGCATGAACATACACGTAGGTCGTAGCATTATATGTAGGCATGGACTAGCCGTGCGCAGTTTTGTAGCGAGAAAGAGTGTTGATGTAGCGAGACGGAGAGATCTTGACTTTTGTTTTGTTTGACGATTTTCTCATGTTGTGGTTGTGGCCATTGTGACGTGCGGATTCCGTATAAAACAACGCCTGAACAGTCATAGAGTACACAGACAAAGAGGGAGGGGAGGGACTACTCGGACCGGAGGGACGCCGACCGACGCTGAGCGGGAGGCATGCGCGTGGCAGGGTGCCCAGAGCTGCTTATAGAGCCGTACCTTCTTTGTGATTGTGTGCGTGTTTTCTTGCACGATCTGGATCTCGGACGCGCCGCACGCACACACACGCACAGCACTGAATCGCATTGTCATGCAACGGCCAACTCGGCTCTATTTACTTACAGTAGTACATATATACGAAACGGAAAATGCGCATCGGAAGGGAACTTCTAGTCGAACATGGGAGACGGGAGGTGACAGTGTGTGTGCGCGTGTGCTGCACTCGCTGCAGGCTACTCGTCTCGAGAGGTGGCGTGGTGTGCACACGAAGGGCAAGCAGAGTGCGTGAGTTAGTGAGCAGAGACTGACGGACAACAGCTCCAGGGGGTATGCAGCTCTAACTACTGTGGGAGACGCGAACCGCCCCAAAAGGCAAGACGTTAACTAATCCGATGCGTGCTCACCGTGTACTGTCCTGACTGACAAACTGAACATGGATTGGAGGTTGCAAGGCGATTGCAGCTAGGCGAGGTTCTCACGCCGTCGTGTGCGTTGTGTCTCTGTGGCGCCCACAGGACGCAACCCGATCACCCAGACTTGGGGCGCAGCGAGGCAAGCAAGGCTCCCAACTTGTTTGAATTCGTGCGGTTGGGATGCAGCCAGGCAACTTGCTGCGGCGGCATCCGGCCGTTCCGAGCCATCTTCATCCGTCCCGATGGCGGCAAGGCCGGCCGGTGAAGCTGCGGCGGCGGTGGAAGTGGCGTCGGCGGCGGGTGAAGCATCGGCGCTACCAGGCGTCGCGGCGGCGGCGGTGGCGGCGGTGGCATCGATGCGCGGCTTTCGGGAGTCGCGTCTCCGCTCTCGACTCGCTTGCGCTTCTGCGCCGGGCGGAGAGCAAAGCATGCCAGTGTGACTGCGGCAGCCTCGTCGGCGTTGATTGCGACCTGGTCCGCTTCTGTCGAGCTGGCCGATACGAAGCTGAGTCGGGCGTTCTCAGCCAGTTGGCCGGCGGTGAGCAGCACCCGTGCCTCGCTGACTGGGTACGTCGGCATGACGCTGAAGGGAACGCTCGGCACGGCTGCGGCAAGTGCAGGGAACCAGAAGTTGTGCGTCACCGCCACGCTGTCGGCGTACGGGTACGGGTACACGGGCAAGCGCGGTCGCTTGTGCTTGTTCGTGCTCGAGATCATGTCCCGCAGCGTCCTGTCAGGACGTCGGTGACACGACGGCTCCATCCTTGTCCCGCCTCCCCCGGATATGGGTCATCAAAAGGAATGAGGGCGGTTTATCTCCGCGCCGCCGTGGTCGTTCCTGACGCACGACGGTCGCAGCGCGTTATGGCTTCGTCCTCGCAGGCTTCTACGCAGTTACTGTAAAGGAAGGGACAAAGAGGCTGCAGCGGCGAGCTATTGCTTGAGCTGCGGAAGAGGGATTTCGCATGCAACTTCTGGTAAATTCAAGCCGTGAACGCGGGGCTTTTCGGTTTCTTCTCTTGAGCTAGCCGTCGATGTCACAAAAAGAAACAAAATTGGCCGATGACATCTCCCGGAGAGATGGGCGACGCCACACAGCAAACAAAAGGCGGCCACACAACAGGATCGCACAAGTACCGCACACCCTTGAAGCGAAATCCAAGGCCTATGTAGTATGTGTGTGTGTATATGGCCTCCCACCGCATCGGCGCGCGCGTCGCGGGCCTCTCGCCAGCGCAGCTGTGCGCCATCATCGAGGCGCAGGCGGGCGCGAGCGACGCCGCAATGCGCGTGGCGGAGGAGCACGCCGCACGGCTCGTGGAGCAGCCCGAGTGGGTGCTCTCCGAGGTCCTCCTCTCGCCGGATCTCGCCCCGCACATCCTCGCCCAGCTGCCGACCACGGAGCACGCCGCCAAGGGGACGTGCCGCGCGTGGCGCCGCGGCTGGAAGGAGACGCTGAAGAAGCGCGAGAGGCCGCGCCTGGTCGTGAATGGCGGCCAAGACAGCGCTGGACGCGTCATCAGCTCGATTGAGCAGTACGACGCGTCCACAAGCGAGTGGGAGGAGGAGGCTGTGGCGCCGATGCGGACGGCGCGCACGGGTGCGCGCACGGCGGTGCTCGATGGCAAGCTCTACGCGGTGGGCGGCGAGAGTGAGGACGGCGCATGGGAGGCGGTGGCGCCGATGGCGGAGGCCCGGAGAAAGCTCGCCGTGGCGGTGCTCGACGGCAAGCTGTACGCTGTGGGAGGCCACAACGGTGCCCGCCTCAGCTCGGTGGAGCGGTACGACCCGGCGACAAATGCGTGGGAGGCGGTGGCGCCGATGGCGAGGGCGCGGTGCCATTTCGGCGTGGCGGTGCTCGACGGCAAGTTGTATGCTGTGGGTGGCCTCAACGGTGGCTTCCTCACCTCGGTGGAGCGGTACGACCCCGCGACGAACGCGTGGGAGGAGGTGGCGCCGATGGCGACGGGGCGGTCTTATCACGCCGTTGCGGAGCTCGACGGCAAGCTGTACGCTGTGGGCGGCTACAACAGCGACAACGGCGTCCTCAGCTCGGTCGAGAGGTACGATCCCATGACGAACGTCTGGGAAGAGGTGGCGCCGATGACGAGAGCGCGATACTTTCATGGCGTGGCGGTGCTTGACGGCAAGCTTTATGCTGTGGGCGGAGCCAGCATCGACGCCCCCCTAAACTCGGTGGAGCGGTATGTCCCGGCTGCGAATGCGTGGGAGGCGGTGGCGCCGATGGCGAGCGTGCGGGCTGATCCGGCATGCGTCTCTATCTGATTAGACTTTCCAGGCTCTCTCGCCCGTCTCGGGTAGTCCCAGGGTCAGAGTCTCGCTCTCGGGCGCGGTGCAACTCCCCGTCCGGTCAATGGCGTCAACGATACTGAGACCCGACACCCGTGATTTTGAAAGCGTGGGTCCTGTGCGGCCACAAAGTTTAACGTGATTCGTTTGAAACGCGTAAAACTACGAACGGACCGCAGTCGGCATGACGGCACCGGCGCCGCTGTAGTGTAAGCTTTTCGATACGGATACCGCGGTGTAGCATCTACACTGGGGAGATCTTCCGGACAGGAACGGCGCAGCCACCAGAGACAGTACCAGACGAACTATCACGACACACGGCAGCAGGGGGGACGCAGCTGGATGGAAGTGACGACGAGAGCGGGGACGACTTTGACAGCGTCGCGGCGCGCTGTAACTTCGACTGGCCTGCAGCATCGAATGAGCCGAAACGAGGCACGAGGGCGACGCACTTCGTACGCTACGAGGAGATACAATTAGGCAAGGCAGCTGCGCAGGTGATGGTCCTGTTTGCAGAGAGGGGAGTCAAGGAAGGCCAAGAAATCACATGGTCATATGGGGACTCATACAGGAGCCACCGCAAGGAGATGGGATACAGGGCGGGGACCAGGGCGGATCCGAACGCAATAACACCCCAGCAAGCGCGGACGGCATTCGCGAGATACTGCAAAAAGATAGACGTGACGAAGGAGGAGCTAGCGTGGAACTTTGGATGCATATCGGCAAGCCAAAATAACGAGCAGGAGGCTGTCCTGGTGCGTGAGCTAATCCTGAGCAACAATAAGCGACTGTACCACGGAGCACAGAGCGCAGCAGACAGGACGGCGGCGACGGCGGACATGGCAGAGACGAGTGTGAAACAAAGGGCGGCGGGCATGGAGGGCGGTAGCGACGGGGATGGAGACGGTGACGGTGGCGAGGGAGAGGAAGGGGGTCCATTAACACCAGATAGCGAGAGGGGCAGGGAGGAAAGGGGGAGAGAGGAAGCCAACGCGACGTGCGCAGAGGATGAGGATATAAACTGGGACGACGCAGCGGAGGGGATAGGCGAGGGAATCGAGGGACCGGAGGGCTTTCGCGACAGCGACGATGACGACGAAGAAAGGGGAGGGGACGGAGGGGCGACACGCAGGAGGAGCGAAATCGCTAACGGCCCGAGCAGAGAGGGCGACGGCGGGGCACGAGGGAACAACGGAGACGCTACCGATGACGCGAACCGAGGCACGGACGCCGGCGGGGACGGGGAGGGCGACAGCGACGTCGAGGTTGACGCAACCGTATCGAGAGCGGCACCCAAAAAGGGGCGGACAGCCATGGAGGTCACCGAATGGAGGGCGAACGGCACGATGCGAAAAGGCAGGGCGAGGCGGATGGAGAAAGAAGTGCCGAGAAGGCCATGGTGGAGGGGAGGGACGGGAGGACGAAAGAAGGGCGAGGAGGACGAGCGGCCCGCACAGACCGCGAGCAGACAGCGCCTGCTGGCCATTTCGAGACATTCGCCAAGAACGCTAGCTACATGGGAGGGCTTCGTGAAGGATGGATTGAAAAACATTCGAACAAAGAAGAGGCGACGGGAGGAACCGGCGGAGGATGCAGTGACGTGACACACACACACACACACACACACACACACACACACACACACACACACACACACACACACACACACACACACACACACACACACACACACCGCTCACCCACGCGCACCGGGCCTTGCACTTTGAATGCTGTGGGGCTCCTGTCGTCAGACGTGGAGACGCGAGGGTTGCCCCCCCTTGCCCCACCACCTCGTGTGTGTGGAGAAGTTTACCTTACCTTACCTTACCGGATACCGCCGCCGCCGCGCCGCCCGCCCCAACGCCCAAGAAACTTCTTTCCATCTTGTGACACAGTCTTCAGAGCTAGCGACGCGACAGAAGAAGAAGCGACAAGGGAAAGAACGACGAGAGTGGGACGACCGCGAGGTGGCATGAAGGTTGCAGCGAGAATCGGCGAGAGACTGCGAAGAGAGATAGGAAGAGGCGGACGCCCAAGGGTGGGCGACGGCTAGCGCACCACACCCCTCTCCTTAAAATCCCTGTGTGGTGGCGGCGTGCCGTCCTCCCATCCCTCCCTTGGGTTGTCCGTTTTCTTTCTTTCTTTTTTCAGAGCTAGGCTTCGATCCGGCGTGCTATCAACAATAAATAAATAAATAAATAAAACTTACACCTCTACCTGGCCAGATGGGTAAACGAAAGGAAACAAACGAGATCACTTTAAAACCACTTCCATTATTCGCCCTGCGACGCCGCCACACCGCGCCCCTCCTTGTTCAGCCGCGCCACCTCGCCTGCCACCTCGTTCCGCACCGCCATGCCGAGGCTGTACGCCGCGAGCCGCCATCCCCCCGCAGCCGCACCGTCGTCCACCAGCACCCCGGTCCCTCTCGTCGGCCCCAAGACCTTCCCATCGAGCGCCTCGTCGAACCACGCCACGTCCCCACGCACGGTGACGTGCCGCTCCCGGACCGAGTACTCCCACCCGTCCCCAGCGGCGAAGCGCGCGCCCGCGTACGCGCGAAACTCGTCCATCTGCCACCTCTCTCCGGGGTCCGTGCCATAGAACACCGCTTCGGGGCGGAACAACGCGAAGTAAGCGTCGGCGTCGGCCGCCGCCGCCGTGGCGTGCAGCCGGTCGAGCACCCGGCCCACAGCCTCCTCGGCGCCCGTCTCCTCGCACGCGCCGCCGCGTAGTCGCACCGCGTCGTAATGATTGCCCCGAAAGCGCAGCGCGAGCGCGCCGCTCGCCTCGCCGTCTCCAAACGCCTGCTCGCCAAAGTCTGTGCGCACCGAAATTGGCCGCCCGAGCACGCGCGAGAGCGCTAAAATTTCCGCCGTCGAGCCCCACTCGCCTCGTCGCCGCAGACGCGAGCAGTAGCCGCGGCCGTCCTCACCCGGCTGCAGCTCGATGAGTAGGTCGACAGGCAGCCCGCCAAGCGTCAGCGCGCCGTCTGGCACACCGGTTGGGCAGAGCAGGTCCATTGCGCTCGAGCGCAGCTCCGCGGCGCGGGCGGAGAGAGCGGAGCCCGCTGGAACTATAGAGCCGACCGCGAGCGCCTCTGCCGCCGCGATCGCTGAGAATAAGCAGTCGCCGTCTCCGGGCACCTCGTGGACGCGATCGAAAGCCGCGGCCGCAGTAGCCGCTCGGTCGGCGCGCGGGTGGTGACGCGCACGCAGCGCGATGGAGGCCACGCAGAGGAGTCGCCACATATCCTTGTGCCAACAGGGGCGAGCTCCGCCCGCCAAAGCTCACTGAGTGTGCATGGATTTCTTCTTTTCTCACTGCCGACAGCAACGGTGCGCCTTCGAATACTTCTTCGCCGAAGGGGTTCTTTTTTCTTCTCTGGTTGTGGGAGAGGCTGTATTTTAAGAATTCTCTACGGGAGAATTCTCCGTCCGTGGACCTAACAAGAACGAGAAGGGCGAGCCGGCGGACTATCTACATCGAGGGACACTGCTGCACCTTTTGGTTCCACGCGTGCGCCGCTGCCTCCTTGTCAGCGCCCCGCGCCACTGCCTGCAGATCCGCCGGCCGGATGGCTACGCGCGCCGCGCCGCTACCAGCATGCTGCAGCACCTGCTCGAAGGTGCCACCCACGACCCACTCGAACTCGGCCAGCATACCCTCGATGCTCACGAGATCACGCCGGACAAACTCAAGCTCCTCTCAAACAAGCTCAATGATCTTTCAGTCGACGAGCTCGCATCGTACGCATCGGAGGCGATCGCCTCTGTTACCCTTCACGACCTGTTTGGGGTCAAGGTTTCGGGGATCCGCAAATTGGTCGTTCAGGTCTCGCTCTACAAGGTAGCGCGCGTAGACATTCTCGCTGAGGATGTGGTGGACAAGATCGTGAATAGCGTGTGCAACGCCCCCGGGATCAAAGGGCGGGTCCTCCGACTCCACGCTGGAGGAACTGGACACGATGACTTTGAGCAAGAGCTTGTCTCCCCCGTCTCCATCGGTTAACCTGTCTCGGCGATGCCTTTCTCGGCCAGGAACTCGATGTCGTTCTCGGAAATTCTGTGCAATGGGAGTGGTCGACGCGCATGCGTCACGAAGCGGAAGTCCTGCGCGTCAAGGACGCAACCGCCAAGCGGCGCGAGGCTGACGCCTCCGCTGCCGAGGAGGAGCGTCTGCAGGGAGACTGGATCGGGCCGACGCTTTGGGTGATGCCACGCTTTGCGAAGGCCACGAAGGCCAACGCGGAGGCGGGCGCGGCGTGAGTCCGGGAAAAAGGGGACCGGGGCGGGACTGGGAGTCATTTTACGTTTATACTGTTACGCACTCCAACCAGTGAAACCGATGACAGTCAAATCATCGAGGTCGGAGATGTTTGTTGCGCTCCAGCAAGCGTGAGCTGCCTCCGACGCCCTGACCTGGGGCGTCTTGTCTCCTGGCTTATCCTTGGCCTTTGCGATCTTGATCGCGGTGACGCTATCCCCTGCTTTCACGACTGTCATTGACACCTCGTACGAGCCGCCAGCCCAAAGAGTATTCTCAGGGGGCTCAAACTCCTTGATCACAACCCACATGTCGCTGGCCGCGACTGGCGCCGCCTCGGCAGGTGTTTGCGCGTTGGGTGGGTCGCACATATTCTGCACTAACGAGAACTCGAGACACTCCGTCACATCCCTACCCCAAACCCTTCCCGCCCGTTCACCGCATCTAGAAAGACGTCGCTCTCTGGCACAAAAATCCAGCGCGAGGTTGAGGCATTTCGCCTTTTTTGCTCGAGATTGAGGGATTTCAGCACCACGTTGCCGCGCAATGCCTCGGCGATTGCGGTGGCGCCCTCGGCGCGGATGTTGTTGTAGGCGAGGTTGAGGGTGGTCAGCACCCCGTTGACTGCGAGAGCGCCGCAGATCGCCTTCGCGCCCTTGTCGCCGATCTCGTTTTCGTGGAGGTCGAGGGTTTTCAGCACCGCGTTGACCTCGAGGGCCTTGGCAATCGCGAGTGCGCACGTCTGCACTACATGGACCAGCTGCAGGTCGCCGTCGGAATCCACCCCCCGGCTCACAACCATCTCGGCACCTTTGTAGCTCACCTTAGCCCCGACCTCCTTGGACTCGCCCTCGACCTCGCTCGCCTTGATCCAGCCGGTCCCGCCGATGTGGTTGCTGGACAAATCGAGATTGGTCAGCACCCTGTTGCCCTGTAGCGCCTCGGCGATCGCTGCTGCGCCGTCCGAGTCAATGTCGTTGCCGCGGAGGTTGAGGGTTTCCAGCACCGCGTTGCCGCGAAGAGCGGAGGCGAACGCGACGGCACCCTTCGGGCCAATATTGTTGCCGTGGAGGTTGAGCGTGTTCAGCACCCCGTTGCCGCGCAGCGCCTCGGCGATTGCCTTGGCGCCCTCCGCGCAGATAGTGTTCCATCAGCGCCCATCTCCTTTCCCCCACCCGGTGAGACTCGGCCTAGGCCACGAGTAGACCCAGACGCGGCTCTCCGCGACCCTAGAACGCTTCTCGCGGCCTAGGTGGCCGGCACTTGGGCTCAGACGGCCGGGCCGCCCCCGGCACCGGCTGCGCCTGCGGCGGCGCCGGGTCGGTCGTCAGCGCCCATCTCCTTTCCCCCACCCGGTGAGACTCGGCCTAGGCCACGAGTAGACCCAGACGCGGCTCTCCGCGACCCTAGAACGCTTCTCGCGGCCTAGGTGGCCGGCACTTGGGCTCAGACGGCCGGGCCGCCCCCGGCACCGGCTGCGCCTGCGGCGGCGCCGGGTCGGTCGTCAGCGCCCATCTCCTTTTTCCCCCACCCGGTGAGACTCAGGTCAGCTCATGAGTGGACCCAGACGCGGCTCTCCGCGACCCTAGAACGCTTCTCGCGGCCTAGGTGGCCGGCACTTGGGCTCAGACGGCCGGGCCGCCGCCGGCGCACCGGCCGCGTCTGGCGGTGCTAGAATCAATGTTCAACCATCAAAAAGAACGCAACAAACCCAGAGAGAGAATAGGGGAGGCAAGAGACAGAGAGAGCAGGGGAGGCAAGAGCCCACATACAGCCCCACACGAGACAGAGAAGGTGACTGCCCACCCGAGAGAGAACAGGGGAGGCAAGAGACAGAGAGAGCAGGGGAGGCAAGAGCCCATATACAGCCCCACACGAGACAGAGAAGGTGACTGCCCACCCGAGAGAGAACAGGGGAGGCAAGAGACAGAGAGAGCAGGGGAGGCAAGAGCCCATATACAGCCCCACACGAGACAGAGAAGGTGACTGCCCACCCGAGAGAGAACGTGAGAGCTAGAGCTTATTCTTGCTTTGCAGGAGGTAGAAGCGGTTCTTGAGCGGATTTCCCTTGCCGTCTTGCCCGAGGCGTTCCGGCAGGAGCGCAAGGGCCATCGTCTTAAATCTAACCCTGCCATCGACGGTGTACGCCTCATAGTTCTCTCTGATGATCTGGTCCTCTTCCGGAGTCCAGCCGACATTCTTAGTCTTGGCGCGTGGGACAAAGGTCGAGAAAGGGGCGATCAGCGGCTCATCCCCCTGCGTCGAGTAAGTCGAATCGTCTCCGCCGAGCCCGCGGAGCCCGCCGAGCCCGCGGAGCCCGCCGAGCCCGCGGAGCCCGCCTCCGCCAAGCCCGCCGAGCCCGCCTCCGCCAAGCCCGCCTCCGCCAAGCCCGCCTCCCGGAGGCATGTTGGCAACCGAAGGCGAGGTGTCCGGCGAGGACTGCAACGCCTTTATCTGTGCCTGCAATGCGACAATCTGCTCTTCCCTGGTTGGCTGCGGCTCATAGATCAAGCCAGACTGGAGCCCGCCTCCGCCGAGCCCGCCGAGCCCGCCTCCGCCAAGCCCGCCGAGCCCGCCTCCGCCAAGCCCGCCGGAGGCAGCCGGAGGCGGCTTGGCGGCCGGCGGCGCGGGGACCGCGGCCGCGGCGGCCGCCTTGGCCGCCTTGGCCGCGGCTGCCTCGCGCGCCTTGGCCTCGGCGACGTTAGGAATAGTGACCGGCAGCCGCTCCCCGGGGGCGACGCCTTCGGGGAGGATGATAGTCATGTCTACCCCCTCGTAGAAGAAGGAGACCTTCTCTCCCGCGGCCGCGCCCGGCTCGGCGGAGGCGATGTCGGCGGGCTTGGCGGAGGCGGGCTCGGCGGAGTCGGCCTCGGCGGGCTCGGCGGAGGCGGGCTCGGCGGGCTTGGCGGAGGCGGGCTCGGCGGGCTTGGCGGAGGCGGGCTCGGCGGGCTTGGCGGAGGCGGGATCGACGGAGGCGGGCTCGGCAGGCTCTGCGGAGGCGGGCTCGGCGGGCTTGGCGGAGGCGGGATCGACGGAGGCGGGCTCGGCAGGCTTGGCGGAGGCGGGCTCGGCGGGCTTGGCGGAGGCGGGCTCGGCGGGCTTGGCGGAGGCGGGATCGACGGAGGCAGTGCGACGCGGTCAGCTTGACGACGTCGTGCATCTCGACGCCCTCGTCGGCGTACTCCGCGGCGACAAAGGCGGCGAACTCGCCGCGCAGCTCCTCGAGGATCTCGGCGTCTCGCTCGTTGAGCGGCTGGTTGAGGATGATGAAGTCGTAGCCGAGCAGCGACTGGTACACCTTGGACAGGTCGTACAGCATGTCGCCCTGCAGCGTGAGCGTGCTGCCGACCTCGCCGCGCATGTCGAGCAGGAAGACGGAGGGCGCGTCGGTGAGCAGCACGTTCGAGAAGACGGGGTCGCCGTGGATGACGCGCGCGTGGCGGAACCGCCTCGTCGCCATGTAGAGCTCCAGCTCCGAGCAGATCTTGGCGTGCATCTGCGGCGCCGTCGGGCAGAGCGACGTGTAGAGCGACTCGTGGGTCGAGTAGCGCCTGTTCACAGCTGCAGGTGTGAAGAGACGCCGTTCACAGACGTGTAGAGCGACTCGTGGGTCGAGTAGCGCTTGCGGAGCTTGGGCAGGTAGTTCGCGCCCAGGTCGACCTCCGCCTCGGGCAGGAGCGAGGCCGGGTCGCCCTCGGAGGAGTGCAGCCGCCTATTAGGAAGTGTCTAGGAAGTGTCTAGGGAAGTGTCTAGGCCACCCCCTCGGAGGAGTGCAGCCGCCTCAGCGCAGAGAGGAGCAGCCGGAGTCGGCCGGGCGTGAGGCAGCGCGACCTGTTCACAGCTGCAGGTGTGAAGAGACGCCGTTCACAGCCGTAAGCCGGCCGGGCGTGAGGCAGCGCGACGTGACGAGGTGCGAAAAGGTGACGCCGCTCACGCGCTGCAGCGTCATCGAGGAGACGTTGCCTGTTCACAGCTGCAGGCGTGAAGAGACGCCGCTCACGCGCTGCAGCGTCATCGAGGAGACGTTGCCCGACGAGCGCGGCGAGGGGGGCACCACGAGGCCCGACGCCTCGGCGCTCACCCGCGCGAGCGGCGACGGCTTCGCGGGCAGGGCGCCGCCGCTGCGCGCCGCCGGAACGGCGTCGGCGCCGTCGCCGTGCCGCTCGCCCGCGGCGGCGGCCGCGGCCTCGGCGATCTGTACCTGTTCACAGCTGCAGGTGTGAAGAGACGCCGTTCACAGCCTTGCCGCCGCCTCGGCGAGCTGTACGTTTGGCGGCGCGCTCAGGACGGGCGGCGTCCCGTTGCGCGACGTCGAGTGGGGTCGCCCCTCCTTGTCCTTGTCGTCCGACGAGGAGAGGAGGCGGGGGAAGAGGTCGGCGATGTCGGCCTGCAGCGAGGGGGAGGGCGGGTGTGGGGGGAGGGTCAGGCGAGGCTCCCCCAGGCAAGGCTCCCGCCGCGGTCCGGCGGCACGGAGGCGGCGCGCGCCGGCATGCGGCTGTAGAAGAACATCTCGCCACGCAGCACCGAGGTGGCGGCCGTCTTGATGACAAGGTCGCCCGAGATCTGCACCTCGTTGAAGTGGCGCGCCGCAACCACCCCCTCGGCCAGGCTGCCCTTCTGGCCGCTCAGCCTCCAGCCAATGTCCTGAGGGCACGCGGCGCCGCCCCTTAAGCCGCGTGGCCACGACGAGACCCCCGGGCGGGTGCAGCTCCCCCCCCCCCCGCGACCTGCCCCGCCCTCATGCCGAAGTTTGCGTTTGCGTCCAGCAGCGCGCGGGTCTGCGCGTCGGTGTCCCCCTGCAGTGCCGGCGGGCGGCGGCGCGTGGGTGCGAGGGCGCGGACGGGAGGCGGCGCCCGGCGGCGAGAGTGGGCGGCGCGGCGCCGCGCAGCGCGGCAGGCGCCCCTCACCGAGGTCATGATTGCGAGCGGCAGTGGCGCGCCGCTCCCTTGCAGCGCGAGGATGTGGCGGATGTAGAGCTCGAGGTAGGTGGTGCCGGTGGTCAGCTGCGACGGGAGCTGCACCTTGATCCCCGAGTAGCCCAGCCGCTCGCCCAGCCCGCCCGCGACCAGCACAAAGCCGCACCCGCCGCCGCTGACAGCCGCCATGCCGGCCGCCTCAACCTCGCCAGCCTTGCGAGCAGCAGCGGCCGCGCGCCGCGATTTCGCCGGCCGAGGCGCGAGGTGGTCGGGGGCGAGGCGCAAGTAACTTAGAACCAGCGAGCGAATCAAGCGCAGGTCAGCGTGCCGCCTCGGTGAAGTGGCGGAGTCGGAGCGGTGGAACGAGAGGCGCGGCGCCGAGCAGGCCGCGCCGACGAGCGGTCGGGCGCCGCGCCGCGCCGAGGGGGTGCATGGCGAGCGCGCTGGAGCGTGGCCGCGGCGTATGGCGGCGAGAGGGGCGAGAGACAGCAGCAGGGCAGGTCGGGCGAGAGGGAGCTGCCCCCAAACCCGGGCGTAGAAAAAACTCGGCACGGCGCTCGAGCGATCTGCGGCACGAGCGAGCAGGGCACCGCCTCACTGGCTGCCACCGAACGGTCTGGGGGCGGCTGCCGCCCATCATGCCTCTTAGGCATCCGCGCGGGGCGGTGGGGCCGGCGCTGCTTGCGGCGGGAGACCCCCTCCGCTGCGCCCTGCACTCTAGCCTTCGCTTCGATCGGCCCATCTCTCTCTCTCTCCCCCCCCCCATCTGTCTGACCGAGTTACAGCATAGCAAGGCGCGAGACAAACATATAGCCGAGATACAGGCGAGATACAGCGAGATACAGACGAGATACAGACGAGATACAGGCAAGATATAGCCGAGAATAGAGAGATAGCCGACCGAGGCAGCCGAGATTATATATTTGTGTATACCAACCAGCAGAGACAACCCCTTTGTCCCCCCCCCCCCCCCACCCCCCACACACCTTGAATTTCGCAAGTCCAGGACAAGCCCAAATGCGAAGCGGGCCGCCCAAATTCTGTAGAGGTACCGCGCGCGCGGGGCGCGTGTTTTTCTTCCGCAGCAAAACTGACCCTAGGGATTCCCCTCGGGGGTATGCAGAGCATAACTCATAAGAGTCCCTCTGAAGTTTGCGCCCGGAGGCGCCTCTTTTTGCTCGCCAGCCCTCCGCTCAACGGCCGTCGCGCCTCGTCGTGTCTGGGCGACTCGGAGCGCGATCGCCGCTCACGGTCCCAGCCCCGGTCGCGCTGCCCTGGCTCCGCGGCGGCGCGCTCGACCTTCCTCCCTACCAGCTGGTCGGCGCCCCGAGAGCCCGCACCTGAGAGCTCGCTGCTCGGGCGGAGCAGACCTCGAGCGAGCGCGAGGCGGCCGTCGAGGCGGAGCATGTGCGGCCGCGCGTGTACGCCCGTACACGCGCGGCCGCACGTGCGCTGACTGGTGCGGGAAGTCGGCTGGCTGCCTGGCCGGCTCGGCCGTTTAAATTCCTCTCGCACTCGGCGGCTGCCAAGCGAGCTCAAAGTGCAGATTGGCACGTCGCTCGTGGCCGGAGCGCGTCGCCACGGAGGCGCAGTTGGCCACCGGCGCGAGCTCAGCGACCCAGGCATTCGCGCTCGGCTAGCAGGCGCCGCCCTGCAGAGCGAGCGCGCTAACTCCCATTGCGCGGAGATACACGCGAGAACCGAAATCGCGCCTCGAAATGACGTACGTCCTAGGACGGAAAATCAAACCTCTGCTTGGCGACGAAAGAAAAGGGAATTCGCCGTGGCTAAACGGCGCGACAGGGTGCCGAACAGGGGTTTTCACGGTTAACGTGTGAATGAAGAGCGCCGTTCACGTTCGGAGCTATGAACAGGTTCGACGGATCACGAGGCCGCGTTTACAGCGTGCGGGGGGCGCGTGCTACTCCCCACGCCTTTAATGCAGCGCGGGCGCTGCGAGAGTAGCGCGACGGCGCCGCACTCGCTTCCCGTTAGAGGCGCTGTTCACACTTGAGACTCTGTGAACAGATAAGCGATTGTTCGCCGAATCACGCGTGCGACGGGCGGCTGTGCTGGAGCAAGCGGCTACGCACCGTTCGCGCGATGACGACGTCTCGCATGTTGTGGGGCCTCGTCGGCCGCCGCATTGAGGGGACGGATGCAGTGCTCATCGAGCCGAGGCGCGAGGGCCTCGCCGCCGTGACGATCAGAGGGCGGTGGCGCCCTACCCCGAACCAACATGCCCGCTAGAGCAACCGGCTACGCGCCGCTCGCGCCAGAGCGTGCGACGACGGCGTCTCACGTTGTGGGCCTTTTGTGTTGTTCACGGCAATGAGCAGGCGATGCGTCCTAGCACTGCAAGCTGCAGCCGAAGAATCACAAGGATGTTCCGAAGAAGTTTGTGGTCGACCGGTGCGGACCGGGCGTCTGCCGCCAACATCTGAACAGTGATGGAACGTGCACGATTTGCAAGCGGAAGCCACAATGATTGGGACAGCAACGGTGGGGCCCATTCCTAGCCACCCCAGGGTCAGGCTTGTGCGAAGCGGCGAGACTAGCTGCGGCTAGGGTTAGAGGGAGATGTACGCGGTGAGACCATCCCCTTGGATCCAACTGTAGGACGACTGGGTCAAGCGGAAGCCACAATGGTTGGACCAGAACGGTGGGGTCCATTCCCGGCCCAGGGCTAGGGCAAGGGTTAGGGCTAGGGCTAGGGCTAGCTTCGAGGGCTAGCTAGGGTTGAGAGATTGCCCGGGGAGCCCGGCTAGGGTTAGGGCCGAGCGGGACTAGGGTTACACGGAACCTTCCGGTCAGAGATGAGTGGCGAGACAGGTAAGGGTTAGGGTTAGGGCTAGGGCTAGGGCTAGGGCTAGCATCCACAGCTAGGGCTAGCTCAGGCGTGGGAGGCTAGGGCTAGGGTTAGCACCGACACTCACGACCATTGAGGGCATGCATCCGGCCCGGAGTTGACGAGACCTTTGATTGCCGTGCCACAGGGTACCGTGGCTCCATGCACGAGGCGGTGGGCGCAGAGGCATGCAACTGCGCGCGCAGCGCGCCACTCACTCGGCGGCGAAGCCGCCGCGTCGACACACCCGCCCCGCGCCAAGGCGGGAAACTCGGCGCTATTTTTATTCAATTGGAGTTTGGACGGGAGGAGGGGCACATTACATCGTATACGTTGACGAAGGGGAGAGAGCGCTATGGTACGACAAAAACACGCCCCTCCCTCTCCTCTCGACTCCTCTGCTTATATACATCACACCCACCCGCAACTTCGGGAAACTCGTAGTTTTGCGGACAGCAGTGTGCGGTTTGCGCCCCCCCGGGCGCGTTGAGCAGTCACAGATGCCGATTGCCGCGCTCCCCCTCCGCGCAGCGGCGCCAGGCCCTACGGCGGTAGCGACGAGAGGAGCGCCTTGCACGTCTCGAGGTACGCGAGCCGGTGGCTCTGGTTCTGGTGGAGCGGCACGATGCCAAAGTAGTGCGACGCGGTCAGCTTGACGACGTCGTGCATCTCGACGCCCTCGTCGGCGTACTCCGCGGCGACAAAGGCGGCGAACTCGCCGCGCAGCTCCTCGAGGATCTCGGCGTCTCGCTCGTTGAGCGGCTGGTTGAGGATGATGAAGTCGTAGCCGAGCAGCGACTGGTACACCTTGGACAGGTCGTACAGCATGTCGCCCTGCAGCGTGAGCGTGCTGCCGACCTCGCCGCGCATGTCGAGCAGGAAGACGGAGGGCGCGTCGGTGAGCAGCACGTTCGAGAAGACGGGGTCGCCATGGATGACGCGCGCCTGTTCACAGCTGCAGGTGTGAAGAGACGCCGTTCACAGCCTTGCGGGGTCTCCATGGATGACGCGCGCGTGGCGGAACCGCCTCGTCGCCATGTAGAGCTCCAGCTCCGAGCAGATCTTGGCGTGCATCTGCGGCGCCGTCGGGCAGAGCGACGTGTAGAGCGACTCGTGGGTCGAGTAGCGCCTGTTCACAGCTGCAGGTGTGAAGAGACGCCGTTCACAGACGTGTAGAGCGACTCGTGGGTCGAGTAGCGCCTGTTCACAGCTGCAGGTGTGAAGAGACGCCGTTCACAGACGTGTAGAGCGACTCGTGGGTCGAATAGCGCTTGCGGAGCTTGGGCAGGTAGTTCGCGCCCAGGTCGACCTCCGCCTCGGGCAGGAGCGAGGCCGGGTCGCCCTCGGAGGAGTGCAGCCGCCTATTAGGAAGTGTCTAGGAAGTGTCTAGGGAAGTGTCTAGGCCACCCCCTCGGAGGAGTGCAGCCGCCTCAGCGCAGAGAGGAGCAGCCGGAGTCGGCCGGGCGTGAGGCAGCGCGACCTGTTCACAGCTGCAGGTGTGAAGAGACGCCGTTCACAGCCGTAAGCCGGCCGGGCGTGAGGCAGCGCGACGTGACGAGGTGCGAAAAGGTGACGCCGCTCACGCGCTGCAGCGTCATCGAGGAGACGTTGCCCGACGAGCGCGGCGAGGGGGGCACCACGAGGCCCGACGCCTCGGCGCTCACCCGCGCGAGCGGCGACGGCTTCGCGGGCAGGGCGCCGCCGCTGCGCGCCGCCGGAACGGCGTCGGCGCCGTCGCCGTGTCGCTCGCCCGCGGCGGCGGCCGCGGCCTCGGCGATCTGTACCTGTTCACAGCTGCAGGTGTGAAGAGACGCCGTTCACAGCCTTGCCGCCGCCTCGGCGAGCTGTACGTTTGGCGGCGCGCTCAGGACGGGCGGCGTCCCGTTGCGCGACGTCGAGTGGGGTCGCCCCTCCTTGTCCTTGTCGTCCGACGAGGAGAGGAGGCGGGGGAAGAGGTCGGCGATGTCGGCCTGCAGCGAGGGGGAGGGCGGGTGTGGGGGGAGGGTCAGGCGAGGCTCCCCCAGGC
>NW_005197351.1:541405-545768 GCF_000372725.1 Emiliania huxleyi CCMP1516
TCACTAAGACCCCGAAGTAGAGAGGGGTCTTTTCCGGGGATTGTGGGGAAAAAACCCGGAAGCCTCAGAGCTAAGCCCTGGGGGAACCCTGTTTTTCTTTTCAAGCCCTTTTCCGGAAAATCGACGACAACCCTTGGTTTTAAGGGTGGAGAGGTGACGGGAGAGGGAGAGGGAGAGGAATGCGCCTCGAGCGCAGCGAGATCGAGTGGAAGGCGTGCGGCTCGACCTGCTCGCGCGCGAGCGTCTCGCGGACCTAATCTCGGGCGATCTCGGGTGATCTCTGCCGATCTCGGGTGATCTCGGGCGATCTCGGGTGATCTCCGTGTGCGGCGAGAGCAATGTGAGGGTGTGTCGGTGGCGGTGGCGGTGGCGAGGGTGGCGGAGGGAAGGAGGAGGCGGCGGCGGCGGGGGGAGCGGGCGCGCGGCACCGGTGGCGTCAGCGATCGGCTCGTGCACGTCGCATGGACGACGCGCACCCGCCTCGGCCGCGCCGCCTCCGGCCGCACCTCCCAGCAACGCGCATCTCCGTAGCCCGACACTCTCTCGAGCGCAGCCGCTGGTGACACGACCGCCGGCCGCCCACCCCGCCTACGGGAAAGGCGCGGGCGGCGTCGGGCGGCTTGGTGGCAGTGGGCCGGGCGATGGGCGGCAGCGCCGTGTGTGGCGGTGCGCGCAGGCGAGCGCGCCGGCGTGGGCGTCGGCGAGCGGCCCGCGGGCTGTGCGCCGAGGCACCGGCCGCGGTACGCTGGATGGGGCACGCGAGCCGGGGCAGACGGGGGACGGGGCAGCGACGCACTTCACGGCCTGAGACCCGAAGTGAGTTTGAGAGGCCGGCGCCCCAAAAGAATTTTTGCGCCTTGTTTGGTGTGTCCGTTTTATTGAAGGTTGCAGCGAGAAGCGGCGAGAGACTGCGAAAAGAGATACAAAGAGGCAGACTCCCCAGGGTGGGCGACGGCTAGCGCATCACACTCCTCTCCTTAAAAAATCCCTGTGTGGTGGCGGCGTGCCGTTCTCCCATCCCTCCCTTGGGTTGTCTGTTTTCTTTCTTTCTTTCTTTGTCCGTTTTATTTATTTATTTATGCTTCGCGAGGACGCAGTCCACGCCTGATTGGCTGCCTCCGAACGGTCTGGGCGCGGCACCCGCCCACCATGCCTCTGGGGCGGCACCGCGCGGGGCGGTGGGAGAGCCCTCCCTGGCGTCTGGCAAGACAGTGCTTTCTTCATTCATTCACATCCTCCTCTTCCTCATACCTGTGAACAAAGCGCCGTAGCACGCCACTACGTCACGTCGCGTGCTGTGCATAGGCGCTATTTCACGTTCGCGCTCTCGTGGTGCGCAGCAAAACTGACCCTAGGGATTCCCGCTCGGGGGTATACCGGAACTGATCGTGAAAACTCGCGATCCGAATTGGTTTCTCGTAAGAGTCCCTCTGAGCATAACTCATACGAGTAACAGTCCCTCTGAAGTTTGCGCCCGCAGGCGCCTCTTTTTGCTCGCCAGCCCTCCGCTCAACGGCCGTCGCGCCTCGTCGTCCTGCCTTGCCGTCGCTGGGCGACTCGGAGCGCGATCGCCGCTCACGGTCCCAGCCCCGGCCGTCTTCGCCCTGGCTCCGCGGCGTCGCGCTCGACCTTCCTCCCTACCAGCTGGTCGGCGCCCCGAGAGCCCGCACCTGAGAGCTCGCTGCTCGGGCGGAGCAGACCTCGAACGAGCGCGAGGCGGCCGTCGAGGCGGAGCATGTGCGGCCGCGCGTGTACGCCCCGTACACGCGCGGCCGCACGTGCGCTGACCGGTGCGGGAAGTCGGCTGGCTGCCTGGCCGGCTCGGCCGTTTAAATTCCTCTCGCACTCGGCGGCTGCCAAGCGAGCTCAAAGTGCAGATTGGCACGTCGCTCGTGGCCGGAGCGCGTCGCCACGGAGGCGCAGTTGGCCACCGGCGCGAGCTCAGCGACCCAGGCATTCGCGCTCGGCTAGCAGGCGCCGCCCTGCAGAGCGAGCGCGCTAACTCCCATATATTGCGCGGAGATACACGCGAGAACCGGAATCGCGCCTCGAAATGACGTACGTCCTAGGACGGCCGACTATGAAAATGAAACTAAACGGCGCGACGGTGCCGAAAGGGGTTTTCACGGTTAACGTGTGAATGAAGAGCGCCGTTCACGTTCGGAGCTATGAACAGGTTCGACGGATCACGAGGCCGCGTTTACAGCGTGCGGGGGGCGCGTGCTACTCCCCACGCCTTTAATGCAGCGCGGGCGCTGCGAGAGTAGCGCGACGGCGCCGCACTCGCTTCCCGTTAGAGGCGCTGTTCACACTTGAGACTCTGTGAACAGGGAAGCGATTGTTCGCCGAATCACGCGTGCGACGGGCGACTGTGCTGGAGCAAGCGGCTACGCACCGTTCGCGCGATGACGACGTCTCGCATGTTGTGGGGCCTCGTCGGCCGCCGCATTGAGGGGACGGATGCAGTGCTCATCGAGCCGACGGCCTCGCCGCCGTGACGATCAGAGCAGGGCGGTGGCGCCCTACCCCGAACCAACATGCCCGCTAGAGCAACCGGCTACGCGCCGCTCGCGCCAGAGCGTGCGACGACGGCGTCTCACGTTGTGGGCCTTTTGTGTCGTTCACGGCAATGAGCAGGCGATGCGTCCTAAGTACCCATCAAGCTGAGGGCCCCGCCGCGACGAATAGAGGGCGAGAGCGTAGTGCTGGGTCCCAGCCCGAACCACCCTGGGTTACTTTTTTTCACACCACGTGCCTCTGGACCGCCGTTCTTGAAAAAGTGGGTGGGTGGGTAAACGCTTCGTAGGCCCCGGATGGTGAGTGGGTGGGTGGGTGGTGGGTGGGTGGGTGGGTGGGTGGGTTTGTCGTTTCTCTCTCCCTTCGCGCGCGTCTTCCTTCGAGGCACAGCTCTCGTCGTTGCCACAGCATGTCGTTCCTCGCACCGTGCCCACGGCACAAGCTGACCGAGATCGCGCTCCCCGACGGCTGCCGCGTGCCTTACGGGGGCGGCTTACGGCGCGCTCAACAAGTGTCAAGTCATCCGAGGGCGGACTGCTGTTACGCTCGACGAGTACGACGCCGCTCCAGCAGCTCGAGGGGTTCAAACGCGAGGCGACCATCGTCTCCGCCGAGCTCGACGACGAGGCGGCCGTTATTATCTCCTGTCCTCGGGAGGGGGCGGCGGCGGCCCGGTGCAGAGTCGGAGGCGCGCTCCCGATGACAAATGCTCGCCTCACAGTCAAACACGGCTGCTCACACGCCCAGCCGTGCTCTGGTGCGTCGCTTGGGACGCCTCTGCCGCCGAGATGTCGAGGCCGGGGCGCACTCTTCAAGATATTGCGAGCAGCAAAGGCTGGCTCCTTCAGGCTGCCTGGGGTACACATTAAGCAGCCCCGGACGGCCAGGGCCGCGGCTTGTGCGTCGCTCGCGATTACTCCCACGGCGTGGTCGTTCAAGGTGCAAGTCCGGAGCGACCATCCCTACCCTCCCGGCTTGTTGCGCTCGTTGCATGGCACCTTCCCCGATGACTCGGCCCCATTTCCGCATGAGCTCTTGAAGCCAGAGGCAGCGCCTGCGGCCGCACAAGCAGCTGCCCCCGCCTCCAAGCGCGCCGCGAGGCCAGGCGCAGCCGCCAAGCAAAAGCCCGCCGCGAAGCCGGCCCGCGCCATAGCCAAGGGCAACCCCGCCGCGGCTTCAAAGGCTTCTAAGTCCAAGGGCGGCCGCTCGTACCAACCAAAGGGCAGGCAGCGGCGATGCAGCGATGGCAAGTGCAACTTTCAGCCGATTAGCGGGGCTTCGGCAGAGGACCGGCGGAAAAACTTCAAGTGCCAGCACTGCAAGCTGCAGCCGAAGAATCACAAGGATGTTCCGAAGAAGTTTGTGGTCGACCGGTGCGGACCGGGCGTCTGCCGCCAACATCTGAACAGTGATGGAACGTGCACGATTTGCAAGCGGAAGCCACAATGATTGGGACAGCAACGGTGGGGCCCATTCCTAGCCACCCCAGGGTCAGGCTTGTGCGAAGCGGCGAGACTAGCTGCGGCTAGGGTTAGAGGGAGATGTACGCGGTGAGACCATCCCCTTGGATCCAACTGTAGGACGACTGGGTCAAGCGGAAGCCACAATGGTTGGACCAGAACGGTGGGGTCCATTCCCGGCCCAGGGCTAGGGCAAGGGTTAGGGCTAGGGCTAGGGCTAGCTTCGAGGGCTAGCTAGGGTTGAGAGATTGCCCGGGGAGCCCGGCTAGGGTTAGGGCCGAGCGGGACTAGGGTTACACGGAACCTTCCGGTCAGAGATGAGTGGCGAGACAGGTAAGGGTTAGGGTTAGGGCTAGGGCTAGGGCTAGGGCTAGCATCCACAGCTA
>NW_005197351.1:545868-587279 GCF_000372725.1 Emiliania huxleyi CCMP1516
AGAGGTGGGGAGAGGTGGGGGGGAGGTGGGGATAGGTGGGGAGAGGGGGAGAGGTGGGCGGAGAGGTGCCTTGAGCTCGCGGACCAGCTGGATGTTGCGCTCGATGGGCTTGACGGTTGAGAAGTCTCCAGGCACCTGCACGGCGAGCTTGCGAGCTTTGCCAGCTGCGACAACATCCGCTACACAGCTACTGCTACGTCGCGTCGCAGCCTTGCGGCTGCATCACGGAGGCTGCGCGCCGCAGCAGCCGGCCACTGGGCTCGCACAGCTCGTGTCGCACCACCAAGCGGGCGGGCAAGGGGCGGCTCTCGCAAGTGTCACACGGAAGTGTCTCGGAGGTGTCTCTCGCAAGTCTCGCAAGTGTCTCTCGCAAGTCTCGCAAGTGTCTCTCGCAAGTCTCGCAAGTGTCGCAAGTGGAGTTGGAAGAGAGAGCGGGGGGGAGGCAACGTTGCGCGGCCTGCGGATGCTTGACCAGCACGTCGTCGAGATAGGGGGAGATATGGGGAGATGTGGGGAGATATGGCCTGCGGATGCTTGACCAGCACGTCGTCGAGATAGGGGGAGATATGGGGAGATGTGGGGAGATATGGCCTGCGGGTGCGTGACCAGCACGTCGTCGAGATAGGGGGAGATATGGGGAGATGTGGGGAGATATGGCCTGCGGGTGCGTGACCAACACGTCGTCGAGCGCGAAGCAGAAGCGCCGCTTGATCGAGCCGAGCGCGCGCCCCGCGGCGACCGTGTCGATGAACGCCTCGAGCCTCGTGGGCGTGCCTGCGGGAGATGTGGGGAGATATGGGGAGATATGGGGAGATATGGCAGGTGAGGGGCACTGTGCTGGCACTGTGCGCTGGCACTGGGCTGGCATTGCGCTGGCACTGTGCTGGCACTGTGCTGGCACTGGGCTGGCACTGGGCTGGCACTGGGCTGGCACTGTGCTGGCACTGTGCTGGCACTGTGCTGGCACTGGGCTGGCACTGGGCTGGCACTGTGCTGGCACTGGGCTGGCACTGGGCTGGCACTGTGCTGGCACTGTGCTGGCACTGTGCTGGCACTGGGCTGGCACTGGGCTGGCACTGTGCTGGCATTGGCCCCACGGCTAGAGTCGCGCGCCACACTGCGACGTCTGCTCGGCGGGCAAGCCTACGGGACGGGTCGTGGACATGTCCGGGGACGGCGCCTGGCGGCGCGGCGCGTGTCGCCGCCTCGGATGGCACCGACGAAAGGGCGTCCCTGGTCGAGCATGCGCGAGATGAGGTTGGAGACGTAGTAATGCATCGCCTGGAGGGAGATGTGGGGAGATGTGGGGAGATATGGGGAGATATGCGCGAGATGAGGTTGGAGACGTAGTAATGCATCGCCTGGAGGGAGATGTGGGGAGATATGGGGAGATATGCGCGAGATGAGGTTGGAGACATAGTAATGCATCGCGAGGAGGGGCGGGGGCGGAGGTAGGGTCGGGCCGAGGAGGGGAGGGGGAGGGAGGGGAGGGGAGCGAGGCGGGAGGGGAGCGAGGCGGGAGAGGGATGGGGAGAGGTGTTGGAGAGGGGGCGGGAGGCGAGGGAGGCGAGGGGGGGCGAGGGTTAGGGGAGCCCTCTCGGCGGGTCGTCGAGATATGGGGAGATATGGGGAGACAGCGTGAGATCTGGTGAGACAGACGGAGAGATGGGGAGAGACGACCTCTCTCCGAGGGTCGTCGAGCACCTCGCGCGCGAAGCGGTGCAGGAGCGATCCGGAAGCAAAGCCTACGTGTTGGATACGCCAGCCTCGGGGCAGGAAGACGGTATTGTGCAGCGTCTTCAGAGCACCGCGTGAATACAACGGAGAAGAATACAGGGACCGCAGCGGAAGACGGTCGAAGACAGCGGAGTGCGTGTCCTCTCGAGTGCTGGTTGGGAGGCATGAATACGTACTCCGCTTCTAGGGTGCAAAGCCGTAGGCGCCGACGTTGGCGTGGTCCGAGATGGCGACCTTCTCTGCCACCTCAAGCACCGCGCCGCTCCCCTCCTCGAGCCGCAGGTACGAGTAGATCGCCGCCGTCCCCCGGTCGGTGAAGTAGAAGCAGGCGGACGTGTCGCGCGGGAGCGTGCGGAAGGCGCCGAGCACGTCGGAGAAGTAGAGGTTGTCGCAGTCGAGGCAGAGGGTCTTGCGCGACAGCTCGGCCGGCGACATGTGCTGCAGCCCGATGAAGAGCGTCTCGACCGCCCCGCGCGTCACCATCTTGAAGGTGACGACGCGGATGTCGGCAGCAGGATACTGCCGCTGCAGCAGCGCAAACTCGGCCTCGTACTGGCCGTGCATCGAGTGCGGCACGACGAGCCAGATCACATCGCCCAGCCGCAGCTGCAGGTTGTCGAGCATGTGGAAGAGCATCGGCCGGCCTGCAATCTTGATGAGCGGCTTTGGAAAGACGTAGCCGGCCTCGCGGAAGACTTCGCCGCGGCCGCCCATCGGAATGAGCACGTTGAGAGACGCCTCGTCACGGATTGCAAAGGATGCGTGCGCCATGGATGAGTGGGCGCGGAGCGACCGTCACGGATTGCAAGGCCCGCGCCGCCACAATTCGGCAAGCAAACAACGCAACTCACTCTCACAGCACACAGGCTCGACACAGGGAATATTTATTCTAGTCGTGTCCGCTCCGAACGTGTGTATGCACAACAGTCATGGCGCTGTCCTCTCAGGAGACGCCATGAGTGGGTAGAGAGGAGCAACCGCACGTGAGTGCCCTGTTCGAGTGCGCGAGATCTCCTGAGATCTCCCAAAGATTTCCGCTTCGGAATTCTTTCTCGAACAGCCACCCCCGCACGGTGGTGCTCCCCTGGCCAGGTTCCGTGATGGTCCCTGGCTGTGACGAGGAAGGGGCAGGAACCCTCCCGACGCGACTCAAGGATCCGACCAAGCTGAGACCGCGAGGACGGCGTGTACATCCGTCACTACAATGGTCTCGCAAGGAAGTTCACATGAGATTTTCCCCTGCCTGCGCAATCATTGCTGCCCCACCTCACCACGTCATCCCATGCTTCCAACGCGAGCAGTGGCGGGCGGGCGGGCGCGAGCGGTGCCATGATACACGCGCGCACCATCGCGGTGCGCGCGATTCTGGAGAGTGAAACGTCTAACTTGCTGACGTCCTTCACAGTCCGTCTCCCAATTTATGCGGCCCAGCTCCGGCCGAATAAATATTCCGTCCTTTGTTCGCGTGCGCTCACGCGGTGGAGAATATTTATTCTAGTCGTGTCCGCTCCGAACGTGTGTATGCACAACAGTCATGGCGCTGTCCTCTCAGGAGACGCCATGAGTGGGTAGAGAGGAGCAACCGCACGTGAGTGCCCTGTTCGAGTGCGCGAGATCTCCTGAGATCTCCCAAAGATTTCCGCTTCGGAATTCTTTCTCGAACAGCCACCCACACCCTAAACGCGTGTTACCGAAGTGGCTCCCCCACCCCAAAACGAGGGTCTGGGCGCGGCGCCCACGACCCTCCCAAGACGCTGGCAGCATGCCTCCAACCCGAGCGCCACACTGGCGCTCCGCCACAAGGTCACACGCCCTCACGTCCCGGCCTAGACCTCTTCCTCTAGGTCTATGTCGGCGACATCCCCCTCCCCTCCCTCTTCCCGCCCGAAGAGGAAGGCGAACCTGTGGAGGCATGAAACCCCTCCAGTCCCGCTCTCCTAGGAAGTCGCACGACCCCGCAGTCCGTCCGACCAGCCTCGTTGCTGCGCTCGCACGCAACGCCTCCGCGCCTCGCTAGGGCTCACCGTGCCGCTCTAGCGCGCCCCTCAGCCGCGCAGGCACCCTCTCGAGTGCCCTCTGCTCGAGTGCCCTCGGGGCGCTGCATCGCCCGCGACATGCCTCCTCGTGGCGCGCGACACAAACCAGAGACAGCTGCTCCAGCCGATCGAGCGCAACGCTCTACTCCGCCGCGCTGAGCGACCACTCAGCGCCCCACACATTAACTGGCCGACTTTGCGAGGCGCCCTGCGCCTCCTCTACACACCCCTCACGCCTTCGCGTGGCGTGCCTTTGGCGAGAAGGCCGCCCCCCGCAGCCGCCGGCTCCGCCGCCTCGCCGCCTCTTACACGAGCATGCCTCTTCTTGGCATACTCGGAGGTTCATGGTGACCGCCCGCGCGAGCGCGCCCCACGCCCGGCTAGGGCTCGCCGTGCCGCTCTAGCGCGCCCCTCGGCCGCGCAGACACCCTCTCAAGTGCCCTCGGGGCGCTTCGTTGCTCGCGACCTGCCGCCGTGTGGCGCGCGACGCAAACCAGAGGCAGCTGCTCGAGCCGCTCTAGCACGACACTCTACTTCGCTGTGTCGAGCGACCTCTCGAGGCGCTCTGCATGCGCTCGCCGCCTTCGCGAGGCGTCCTGCGCCTCCCCCAGGCGCACCGCACGCCCCCGCGTGGCGTGCCATTGGCGAGACGGCCGCCTGCAGCCGCAGCCCCCTCGCCGCCTCTTACACGAGCATGCCTCGTCTCGGCATGCTCAGAGTTCGTAGCGGCCGCCCGCTCGAGCGCGCCCCGCGCCTTGCTAGGGCTCACCGTGCCGCGCTAGCGTGCCCCTCGGCCGCGCAGACACCCTCTCCAGTGCCCTCGGGGCGCTTAATTGCTCGCGACTTGCCGCCGTGTGGCACGCGACGCAAACCAGAGGCAGCTGCTCGAGTCTATCGAGCGCAACGCTCTACTCCGCCGCGCTGAGCGGCCCCTCGGCGCGCCACACATGCGCTCGCCGCCTTTGCGAGGCGCCCTGCGCCTCCTCCATACGCACCGCACGCCCCCGCGTGGCGTGCCATTGGCGAGACGGCCGCCTGCAGCCGCAGCCGCCTCGCCGCCTCTTACACGAGCATGCCTCTTCTTGGCATACTCGGACATTCATGGTGACCGCCCGCTCGAGCGCGCCCCACGCCTTGCTAGGGCTCACCGTGCCGCTCTAGCGCGCCCCTCGGCCGCGCAGACACCCTCTCAAGTGCCCTCGGGGCGCTTCGTTGCTCGCGACCTGCCGCCGTGTGGCGCGCGACGCAAACCAGAGGCAGCTGCTCGAGTCGCTCTAGCACGACACTCTACTTTCGCTGTGTCGAGCTGCCTCTCGAGGCGCCACACATGCGCTCGCCGCCTTCGCGAGGCGCCCTGCGCCTCCTCCATACGCACCGCACGCCCCGGCGTGGCGTGCCTTTGGCGAGACGGCCGCCCGCAGCCGCAGCCGCCACGCCGCCTCCTATACACGGGCACGCCTCTGTCTTCTTGGCATACCGATTCATAGCGGCCGCCCGCTCGAGCGCGCCCCAGTCTCGCTAGGGCTCATTGCTAGCGCCGGCTGACGTTGCGAGGCGCCTTGCGCCTCCTCCAGACGCACCGCACGCCCCCGCGTGGCGTGCCTTTGGCGAGACGGCCGCCTGCAGCCGCAGCCCCCTCGCCGCCTCTCACACTCGCATGCCTCGTCTCGGCATGCTCAGAGTTCGTAGCGGCCGCCCGCTCGAGCGCGCCCCGCGCCTTGCTAGGGCTCACCGTGCCGCTCTAGCGCGCCCCTCAGCCACGCACACACCCTCTCAAGCGCCCTCGGGGCGCTTAATTGCTCGCGACTTGCCGCCGTGTGGCGCGCGACGCAAACCAGAGGCAGCTGGCTGCTCGAGGCGATCGAGCACGACGCTCCACCTAAGCGAGCTCTCCCGCACGCCATACATGCGCTCGCCGCCTTTGCGAGGCACCCTGCGCCTCTTCTAGACGCCCCGCACGCCTCCGCGTGGCGTGTCTTTGGCGAGAAGGCCGCCCGCAGCCGCAGCCGCCTCGCCGCCTCTTACACGAGCATGTCTCTTCTTGGCATACTCAAGCGGCGGGGGAGGTGGGGGAGACGGCGGCAGCCGAGGAGCGCCTGTGTGACCTCTGCTGGGACGCGCCTCGGTCGGTCCGCTTCGCGTGCGGCCACGCGCTGTACTGCGAGACGTGTGCGCCGCGCGTGCTGGAGCGCGACAGCAACTGCCCGGCCTGCCGCCAGCCGGCGCTGCCCATCGTCGCAACTGGGCGGCTGGTGGCGGCGCAGGCGACGTTTGTCCACCAGCCGCCCTCGCGCACTGCGCCCCATGCACAGCCCGCGGGCGCCACGGCGGCGGTCGGTGGGCGACAGCGAGGGGGGCGCAGTGGGCGCGGTGGGCGCGGTGGGCGCGGTGGGCGGGGTGGGCGGGGTGGGCGCGGGAGGCCACGGGACGAGGGGCGTGGCGCTGGTGGCTCGTAGAGGTCGTAGCTGGTTACGGCTTTTACCGTCACCGGCCCTTGCAGAGAGTAGTGTACGTCACGTCAGACCGGCCGGGACAGCACCTGCTAGTGCTACGACGATGCGCTTCTGGATTGAACGCGAGGGCGAGCACCGCCGTGCACGAACGACGGGACGGTCTCCTCAATAACAAAATTCGATCGCGTAAACAACGATCTAGCTAGGAGCGCTCTAGCACAGAAGCACCGACTCAGGCCGGCTTCAGGCCGCCGGCGCACCCCAGCGCGTACTTCTGGAACCGCCTCAGCTGCCTCTCCGAGAGCCCTTCGTGGCCGATGGCTCTCGGCGGCCGCGTACAGCCACGGAGCACCAGGTTCATCGCCTCCCCGAGCGCGAGCCCCCGGCTCAGCCTCGACTGGGACAGCACCGATGGATGCCACTCGATGTGCAGGTAGTCGACGAGGCAGAGCGCGCCGCTCACGAGGAGGTGCGGCAGCAGCTCAAATTCGTAGCCCTCGACGTCGAGCTTGATCAACACGATCTCGTCCGGTCGCAGCCGCAGCATGGGCACCGCAAGGTCAAACGCCGGCACCGAGATCTGCTCCTTCGCGACGGACGGGCGGTTCGAGTCCAGCAGCGACGCAACGACGGTGTCCGCTTTGCTCGCGTTGCGCGGCGGCGCGAAGAAATTCAGGCTGCCGTCGGCCGTGGCCGCGGCCACCGCGTGGAAGGTGCCGCTCCACCGCGCGGCGAGGCTCGTCAGCTCGTCCGCGAAGCGCGGCTGCGGCTCGAAGACGCTCAGCCGTGTGGCGTTTCGGTGGCGCTCCGGCAGCAGCTGCATGAGACGATTCGACCATCCGCCGTCGTTCGCGCCGACGTCCCAGACGACGATGTCGCTCGGAGCGGCCGCGTGGTTCAGGTCGCTCAGGAACGCCTTCACGACGTGGTTGGAAGGCATCGCGCGCCGCCTCTTGCTCCTTTATTTATTCGTTTGCGAAGCCGGCAGAACAAGATCTGTGTAGACGCCGTCGCGACTAGGGCTGGGTCGAGGACAAGACAGTCCCGACCTTTGCAGGATATTGCAAAAGCGAGGGGGAGGGGGCGGCGGGCGCATCGCGGCACGGAGGCTGGGATATCTCTCGCATTGTCACATCTACACTATTTTAGGATTCGCAGTTTCGTTTCGCACTCGGCGGTCGTGCGTGCTAGAGCGAGCGGCACGACGCGCCCTATCAGGATTTGAAGTCTTCTAAGTAGGTAGGTGGTTGGGTGTGTCGTCTGTGTCGACCGGCTGTGCGGAAGAGAGCTTTTCACGGCCCGAGAGGGGTGCAGACGGATACGAGAGGTCACCGGACGAGGGCGGCACACAGCTTGTCAGAGCTGGCTATTGTTACGTGGACCCGTCAACAAATGCCGTTGCCACTCATCACCGCAATCGCCCTCACCGCGTCCGGCGAAGCAGCCGTCCCCGAGGATGAGTACGCGGCGCTGCCCGAGTGGACCGCGAAGCTCTCGCCCTTTGCAAGCCGCTTTGCAGGCAAGAAGGTGCTCGTCACCGGCGGCTCCAGTGGAATCGGCTTGGCGGCAGCGCTCGGCTTCCGCAACGAGTGTGCGGACGTCGTGATCGCCGGCTCGAGCTCCGCCAAAGCGCAGCGCACGGCGGATGCGCTGCGCTCGCAGACCCCTTCGGCCTGTCCGGGCGTGGCAGTGCACGCGGTCGCCGGCAATCTGGCCAACGAGACGCAGGCACTGGGCGTGGTGGCAGAGGTGTGTTCCACCACACAGCAGTGCAGACAACCTCAGTTACACCACACAGCAGTGCAGACAATCTCACGGCCCTCCATCCGGCGGGATCGGGGTGCTCACTGTGGCAACCTCTTTGCTCCTCCCAGGCGATCCGCTTGCTGGGCGGGCTCGACGTCGCTGTCAACGCCGCGGGCATGGCGGGAGTGCCCGGCGTCCAGGCAGGCGAGCCGCGGCTGCTCGAGCTTCTTGGCTCGCCTCTCGACCCGATGGGACTCAACATTTACGGGGCGCGCGCTGAGGACCCGCCGCCCTCCTCCCTCCACGCTCGCGCCGGCTCCCGCCACTCCCCGCCGCCGCTCTCCCGTCGCGGCCAGGCCGCTCCACTCCCCGCGCGTCACGAGCAGGCACACTCACCACCGCTCTCGCGCGCGCGTTCAGATGCTCTACTCGATGCACGCCGAGATCAAGCACTGGGTCGACACGGGCAAGCGCGGCTCGGTGGTCAACGTGGGCTCGCTGTGCGGCGAGCACGCGGGCGTATGCGGCACCATGTACACCGCCTCCAAGTTTGCGACGCAGGGCTTCTCCAAGCAGGCCGCGGTCAAGTATGCGCCGCGAGGCATCCGAGTCAACGTGCTCAACCCAGGAGCCGGCCGCGAGGCCGCGCCCGCCGCGCCCGCCGCTCACACGCCCGCCGTCGCGGACGCCGGCGCAGGCCTGATCCACACGCAGATGCTGAGGGACGACTACGGCGAGCGGCTCGGGCCCGACGACCCAAAGTGGACAGAGGGCCGCAAGGCGATCAGCCGCGCCACGCGGAGCCCGGAGGGCCGGGAGAGCTCGCGACGCCCGCCGCCCCTCGGCAGGCGGTAGACCGCGCCATCCCGCTCGGCTCCATCGCCGAGCCGTGGGAGATGGCGGGCCCGATCCTCTTCCTCAGCGACAACGGGCGTGCCTCCTACGTCACCGGCGCCACCCTCTCGGCCGACGGCGCCCTCACGCAGGCGCGCGCGCCCTCGCGGACGCGGGGCGTTGGGCGGGCGGCGGTCACTCATTAGCGCCACTCGCATCTCACGCCAGGTGGGTGCCTTCAACTCGGAGGTGGCGGCCATCGAGGGCGGCATCAAGGCGCCCCCGCCGACAACGAAGAGCGAGCTCTGAGGTGCGCAATCTCTTCGAGGTGCGCCTTGCCGGCCGACAGTTGCGCGCACCTTGGTGTGCACATCTTTTTTGCCCCGTGAGCTGTGAGGGCTACCCGCAAGATCTATGCACTCATGCCCGCGCATTTTGTTCCCGAGGCGCGGGCGGTGCGTGCCCCTATGTCATAATGTACCGGCGCTGCAAGCATGTACAGTTTCAAATTTGTTTCGGCTTTTTAGCAAATTTGGCCCAAACCCCCGTTTTTGCCCAAGGGGGGGGGGGGGGGGGCGTCCCTCGCAATTCCTGGCCGCAAAGTTAGAGGACAGGAGCCCCCCGGGGGGTGCGCCCGGCTTAAAAGTCCAAGGCCCCTTAAAGGACGGGCGTGGGTAAACGGTGTGTTTTTTTGCGCGCGCCCCCCCTGCGCGCGCAACCCGAGCCCCCCCCCCCCCCCCCCCCACTCCCGCCCCCTCCTAGATCCAGAAGTGGCTTCTGATTCCAAGCGACCGGAGGTGATGCATGAGCTTGATCGCCTCGTCAACAGCCGCGTGCGAGACTGCGTCTCCCCAGCCAAAATTATTCCCGTCGAATTGAAAGTGATATTCAAAGAAGAGCTCGTCCACAAGCTCGGCCAGCTCTGGGCGACTGGCGATGCCGTAGGCGATCTCCAGCTCAGGGCCTCCGTCGATGTCGAGCTTGACCGACACAAAATCTTCCTTGGTCGCTGCGTGCGGCAAGACCTTCAGGAAGCTAGTGTCCGGCGCTGCACTGGCCGGCCCAAACTGGCTCGTGTTCAAGTCGGCCTCTTCGATGTAGTGGTTATAGAATCGGATCCTGGGCACACGCGCAGGTGAGGATGTGGGGGTGTTGTGAAGTTTCGATTCGGAGGCAGGAAGTGTTGCCGGGAAGAGGGCAGCGAGGGCGCGCCTTGGCCGGAGGAACGGCGGGACGTGACGCCACCAAGCCGCCGGACGGTGATGAGCCCCCTCCCACGCGTATATGTCGTCGAACTCCACGCAGTTCTCGCGATACCAGGAGAAGAAGAGCGGGATGGACGGGCCGCTCCCCGATGCCTCCAGAGGTCGGCTCGGATCGCCGTCCCAGTCGCCGTATGTCGTGCACCCGAGATCGAAGAACTTGTTTCGGCCCCTCTTTGGCTTGTCGGCCTTGTCAGCCTTGTCGCACTGGTTCTCGAGCAGGATGTAGTCGATGTTGAACAATCCAGGCGGATGCACGAGCCCTCCACCCAACGACTGAAGCTCCGCCGTCTCGGCCCTTGAAAGTGGCAACGAGCTCTTGCACACACTTTCAAACGCAAGCGGGTGTCTGGCCATACCGGTCAACGGTTCGATTAGCCCGGAGCGTCGGCGGACCCTGAACCTGGAGAGGTGACGAGCGATGTTGGGCGGAGGTCGCAGCACGCTTTGTCCGCGTGGGTGTGTTGCGTTCGCGACCCACGCCGCCCACTCCGCTGCGTTAGCTCGCTGCGACCACGCCAGCTTGCACAGCCCAGGGCCGCCGGCCTAGTCGCAGTAAGCAAGCTTAAGTCCTAAGTCCAAGATCGGACCCCTATTGAAACTCTACGGCCGGCGACCTGTTTGGCGACCGCGCCGCCCGTCCACGCTCGCTCAAAGGCGCTCGACGTGTAAATCTCGCTGTCGGTCGGAGCAACTGGGAGCTGGCCCGGAATCCTTGACCAGGTTTGCTGCTCTCGGTCCTTGCCGCCGAAGAGCGCCGCAGCAGAGGTGAGCGTGACGAGCGACAGCATGCTTGGGCTGCGTGACGGCTGTAGCACCCCAAGCACCTTGCCCCGGGCCGTGTGCGCGCCGAGGTCAGACGCCGTGATGCGTATCGTTTTCTTCCAGGCGCCTCCGTTTCGAGTGTCCGAGCGCCTCTTTCACAATGCAGGCACCGATGCAGCGCCGACACCGCGAGTACTAGCTAAGATAGGCGCCACAAGCGTGGGCGCTCATCTCAAGATACGCAGCTACACGTGTAGGCGCGAGCCTTACTCAAGGCAAACAACAAACACAATGTGTTAGAGTTGTTTGGTATTGCTAAAAATCTCTCTCTCAAGGCGCCAGGCACGAAGACGCGTATCTGGGCTACCTGGACGCAGACGCGCATCCTCATGCGTGGGCGCTCATCTTAGTTAATACTCGCGTCCACACATGCAGGTGCGTATATGGGCTCGGTGCACATGAGCACTTACACGTCAGGCGCGAGCCTTAGCTAAATAAAATAAAATAAAATAAAACGGGCACGCCAAACGAGGGGTGGGAGAGGGACAGGGTCCCCACCTGCACGAGCAGGATCTTGGAAGGACGATCAGGGACACAGGGGAACGGGAGCGGGGAGCGCATCGCGACACGGAGGGGGGCTGGGCAGGGTTCACCCACACGACAGGGTCCCAGGGATTCCTCTCTCGTATAGGACAGGTTGCACCCGGCGGCACGGGGGCAGGCGCGGGCCTCCTACTGGTTGCGCTCTCCTAGTTCTCCTGCTCCTGACAAGGGACAGCGACAGGCTCGCAGCACGGTGGACTCCCTATTCCACTGGCGATCTCTCTCGACTAGCGACCTTCCTCCGGCTTCTCACCAGCAGTCTCTCACTACCACGGGCACACTGACAGAGGCGGCCAAAAGGCTCACGTGGGTGGCAGGGCGGTGATAGGAGTCTCCCACTCTGTGGGCTTCGCTAGAGGTGCGGCCCCTGCGCGTGTCCTCGCCCTTGCGTGTGTGTGTGTGTGTGTGTGTGTGTGTGTGTGTGTGTGTGTGTGTGTGTGTGTGTGTGTGTGTGTGTGTGTGTGTGTGTGTGTGTGTGTGTGTGTGTGTGTGTGTGTGTGTGTGTGTGTGTGTCTGCGGGCGCTGTGCGAGCCGCCCTGAACGACCACAATGTTGAGCGCGCTCGAGCACCGAAGCACCGCGAGCGCCGGCGAGCACCACCGCCCCGCGCCTTGGCGTGGGTCGGTAGTACACGATGCGGCGCCCAGCAGCTCTATCATGCGTCGCACCCGCAGTGGCCGAGCCGACCGCCGCTCGAACTGGCGCCGAGTGGCTCCCAGATCGAGCGTGGCAGGCTCAGTCGCACCGTCGCGGGGCGAACGCGAACCGAGCCGTCGCCGTTCGCCGCAGCCGCCGGCCGCCAGCCGTCAGCCGTACAGCCGTACAGCCGTCAGCCGTCAGCTCGCAGTCGCCGTCGCTGCCGCCGCCGCAGCAGCAGTGAGCGAGCTCCTGCGTCGTGTTGCCGACGCAGTGTGGACGCGCGCCGCCCAGCGGCGAGCGAGCGTGCTCGGAGTTGGGTCGGCGCGCGCGCGGGCGGACGGCGCCTGTAAACAGACAGCCTGCACCGCCCACTCGTTCAAAAACGTAGAGTCCTCACGTAGAGCCTTAGCTAAGATACGCGCCTACACGCGCGGTGGTCATTTTTGACCCACTTTCCGGGCCAGCAGCGGCGCCGCGCTCTTGGCGCGCGTAGGTACACTACTCGGGGTTCCTCTTCTCTCCGCCAACACCTCGCACCCACTTGCACATTCAACACACAACAGCATGTCCAGCTCGTGCGACCCCAGCGCCTGCCTGCTGCGCTCTGGCGCGGGCGAGTGGCATTCCGGCCAGTGGCAGTGGGCGAGCGAGGCACGCTGCTGCGGCTTTGGCGAGGTTGGGAGAGAAAGAGCTCGTGCACTCCTGCGCGGCCGCTCGCTCACATTCGTGGGTGACTCCACCGCGCGGCGGTGGCTGTGGGCGCTCGTCGACTCGGTGGGCGGCATGCGGCGGCGGCGTGGCCACGCTGTTCCAGACTCGAGCGCAGCCTTTGACTTCAAAGCCATCGCGCTCAACGACTCGATGTTCGACACGGCGCGCGCATACCACGCGGGGCAGGCGGTGCTGCTGAACGTGCGCACCGGCCGCTGGGTTGGACCTCGCCTCGCGGCGTCTGCTGCGGCCGCGTGCAGCGCCTCGGTGACTGCGCTCCCGCACGTACGCAGGTGATGCTCGACCCAGAGCAGCTCTGCGGCGTGCCTCGCAGCGAGTGGACGGTGGACCGGCGGTTCGTGCACGCGGTCGAGATGGGGCGCCCACCCCCGTGGAGCACGATGCGGGGCGTGCGCTACCGCCTCCTCGTCGAGGTTGCGTTGCGACGCGGCGCAGACGCGAGGCGCTCGCAGCTGTCGGCGGGCGAGCTGCGGCGGCTGGAGGCGCAGGTGGCGCTGCGGAGCATGCGCAGGCGCCGGGCGAGGGTGTGGGGGGGGGGGGGCGCGCCTCCCACGCTCGCATCGGGGTGACGACACGGCCGGCGCTCTGTTCAGGTTGGTGGAGGCGGCGCTGCCTCGAGTCGAATGCGCCGCAAAGAGCGCCCGCGCGGGGACGCGTTGGCAGCGCCGTCCTAACGCGCGGTGGCGTGTTGAGGCCGCAGGCGCGTCCCTCCCGTGCACGTACCAGGAGTGGATGGACCAGCAGTGCTCCAAGGCGCTTGTCAGGCCGGCGGCGACCTCTCCCAGCGCGGGGCAACCGGCCGGCGGCGCAGGCGCGCAGCGCGCCACCCGCCTGACCATCTCGATGGGCACGACGAGCGGCTATTGCGGGGCGCTCATGCACCGCATGGCCGCCAAGCTGCGCGACTGGACCTCCGACGGCGGCGACAGACCCCCCTCCTCCTCGGCCCCTCCGGCCACGGTCGCGCAAGCTGCCGGCGCGTTTCCTCCTCTGGAGCCGTCGCATCCCAGCCCCGCCGCCACACTCGAGATCAGACTCCTTCCCTCCCCCTCCTCTCCCCGCGCTCGGCCTCCGCGCCGCGCCTCTTCCCACGCCGCGCCTCTTCCCACGCCGCGCCTCTTCCCACGCCGCGCCTCTTCCCACGCCGCGCCTCTTCCCACGCCGCGCCTCTTCCCACGCCGCGCCTCTTCCCACGCCGCGCCTCTCTGTCGCAGGCCGCCTCCGCATCCTCACCGCCGTGCCCGATCCGATCTGCGACTCGTACTGCCGCCGGTCGTACCGGATGGTTTTCCTAGAAGCGGAATATCTCCCCATCTCTCCCCATCTCTCCCCACATCTCGGGCCCTAGAAGCGGAGTACGTATTCATGTCTCCCAACCAGCGCTCGAGAGAACGCGTACTCCGCTGTATTCGACCGTATTCCGCTGTATTCACTGTACTCCTCTCCGTTGTATTCATGCGGTGCTCTGAGTACGCTGCATAACACCGTCTTCACGCCCTCATGTCGGCGTATTCAGCACGCAGGATGGTTTGCCCGGGCGGGTACGAGCGGGCCATCGCCTCTGCCCTTCGCAAGCACCGCGCCGCCCTGCAGCTGCCGGCCGAGGAAGACCCACCCTCTGGGCCGGGGCAGGGCGTCGCGGGGCATCTCTCTGGCGACCTCACCCTCTTGAGCTTTGTCTACGCCGCCGACCTCGACAGCGAGTGGCGCGGGCTGCCGCAGCTCGCCTGGCCGGCGCAGACGCGGCGCACGCGGCGGACGGCAGAGGGGTGTCCCCCCCCGTTAGGCGCGCGACGCTGACGGGGTGGCAGGCCGACTCGTTCGGGCACGGCGCGCACCTCCTCTTCCTCGCCGCGACGTGGCTCGAGGTCAAGGGGCGGCCGACCGCGCCGGAAGAGCTTGCTTGGGACGGCAAGGTAGAGGCGGCCTGGAAGGACGTCCTGTCAGGGTGCGCTGCGGCCGCCCCGACACGGTGCGTGGTGCGGAGCGTGCTCGAGTCTGCGCGCGTGGAGGCGCGGGGCCGCCCCCGCCCCACGGCACTGCACCGCCGGCCGTGCCACCGACGGCACACACGCACGCACCAATCCCACGCACCAATCCCAGCACCCCGCGCCAGACCATTGCCAGCGGGTCAACCGCCACGCCTGGTCCTTGGCAGACGCGCCAGCTCTACCTCGCGCACGAGGCCAAGCTGCTGGCGCTCGCCGCCGCGCGCACGGTGCCCGCGCTGCCGTGGTTCAACGCGAGCTGGAGTGGCGTCCGACCCTAGAAGCGGAATATCTCCCCATATCTCCCCATATCTCCCCATATCTCGGGCCCTAGAAGCGGAGTACGTATTCATGTCTCCCAACCAGCACTCGAGAGAACACGTACTCCGCTGTCTTCGACCGTCTTCCGCTGTATTCACTGTACTCCTCTCCGTTGTATTCATGCGGTGCTCTGAGTACGCTGCATAACACCGTCTTCACGCCCTCATGTCGGCGTATTCAGCACGTAGGCGTCCGACGCGGCGAGATGCGCCACCACGACCACACGCGCATCCATTTCGGCGACGTCGGCCGCCTCTTCCTTGCCCAGCTGACCCTCAACGTGCTGCCGATCCTGCTCTCGCGGCCTGAGGAGACCCTCCCGCTCCTCCCGCCGCCGCGCGTCGAGCAGCGCATCAACTTGCATCGGCTGCGTGCGCGGCCGGGAGGCTAGCGCGCGCGGTGCCGCAGCCCCTCGCACAAGGGAAGGTTTGAGCCTATTTACGATGCAAAGAGTGAGTGCAGTCGAGGGGACAGGGGAGGGACGCGGAAGAGGGCGGGCGCCAGGAGGCGAAAGCCGGCGCTTCGAAACCGTGGTGTTTTAATCGCGTTCGGTGTACTTACCCCCCGTAAAAAGACGCCTCAGTTGACCTGGTCACACTCCCGACAGAGAGCTCCGCACCGAGCGCTGGTGCTCGATCCCTCTGGATTGCAGTCCCTCCGCCTCGAGGCCCTGGCGGAAGTTCGCCATCAACTGAGCCACGTTGCTGCCGCTCTCCGATCCCGGAATCGCCTTTTTAGGTGTCATGGGGGCAGGGCGATGGCAGTCGTATGCCCACTCCTCCAAGCCGATCATGGCACGTGGCGCGCCGATAAATATCCCGCGCCCTGAGGGCAGCAGGCTCAGGACTGCTTTCGTCACCTCGTCGCTTTTTGCAGCGAGAGTTTCAGAGAGCATCAACCTTAGCACAGCCACTTTGCTCGACGAGGTTCGCGAGGATCCTGTCTCGGTATCGTAGATTAAAAGCTCGGCCATAACCACCGTCCGCAGCGACGGGCTATCCCCAAAGGCCTTTGTAATTCTCTCAGCCCGCACGTGCTCCAAGAGCTGCTCCGCCGCCGCGTCGCTCACGCAGGAAGCAAAGATGAAAACCATCGGGAGAGGGGCGTCCGCGCCGCAGTTCCACATCTGACCTTTGACGCCCCATGCAATGGAACCTGCTCCGGTTTCAATCCGGTTCTCCTGGGGGGTGCACTTCCTGAAACAGGCCTGAAGGCCTTCCACGATCTCTTCTAGCCCAGTCTTGGTTGTTTTCACCGGCTTGACCTCGGACTGCTCCATGATGGATTGAAGGAGCCCATTCTCGGCCTCTTGCGCCGCGAGGAGATCCTCCATGGAAGTGTACACAGACCGCGCGATGATCATCCAGTTGGCCCCCTCCTCGCTGAGGAAGGTGCCCGATTCGATGCAGCCGCTCCTCGGCGTGGTGCGCCAGGCCTTCAGCTCCTTGTGCTCATCCATCAGGTTATCATGCATGCGCGGGAGCCGTATCCTCGCAACTCGGACCACGAGGTCGCTCGCGAGACCCTGGCTAAACTTCTCCATCTGATGCCGCCCATCGTACGATATGTCGACGCGCGACGGCATCCTCAGCCGAACGGCGAAGTTGTCGCGAGAGATCGAGGAGGACGTACAGTGGGTTTCTTCATGCCAGACACATCTGTGAGCCTGGCTGTTCTTCACCTTTCTACCTACCTACCTATCTGTGTGTCGCTCGTGCGTGTCGTCATCATCTGTCTTGCGTCCACCCATACCGCGTTGGTGTCCAGTCCGAGCCTGACTGTTCTTCACCTTACTACATACATACATACAGACCCATAAAGGTAGAGCGATATTAGGGACAGCACTGCCGAAGAAGTCGTATGCACAGGCCCGCCTCCCCAGCCGCGAAACAACTCCCCTAGCAGCCTCATTCCGTCCTTGCTGCTGCTGTTGCCTGTCGCTTCGCACGCCAGACAGACCGACGCAGTGCTGACGACGGGCGCTTTTTGGCCATGGTCGCAGTCTACTCCGAGGGAGTGGACGGCTTCTCGATTTCCGGCAACCCTAAGGTGCCAACGCCGGTCACTCTTCGCGAAGGCATCACGCTGATCTCCAACTCGTTCTCGCTTGGGCAGAACGACTATGTCGTGCTGACGGTCGAGGCGCCCAACGCTTTGACGTCGATCTCCCTCGCCGATTTGCAGCCTCGCGACTACGTGGGCGCCCTCCTTATTGAACGGCTCCCTTCACCTGACGCGCCGATCACTTACGAGTACGACTTCGCGTCGCCCAACTTCAACCAGACACACCCGGCCGATGGACTCCTCGGGTGGGCGATGCTGCAAGAAGACGCCATCGGCGACTCGATCCTCGGAGAGCGCGCAGCCGGCAGTGACGAGGTGACGTACTACCCCGGCGCGTCCGGCTGGTCCCAGCCACTGTCACAAGGCCACTACGGGTTTTTCTTTCGCCAGAGCGACGAGCATACTCTCAACACCTCGGCCACGCTTTCCTTTGACGTTTCGCCCCCAAGCGCGCACCCATCATGCGACAGTGGCGGCGGCAACCAACACGCTGTGGTGTTCATCTGCCTGGCCACGGTCGGCTGGGCATTGCTGTTGCTAGTGCTGGCGCTGGCCGTCCGACGCTCGCGGATCAAGGGGACTGCAGCTGACAAATGGGCGGCTACCACAGAAATGCAGACGTGATGCGCGAGCTGAGCCCTGGCTGTCAGGCTGTCAGGTGCTGTCAGGTGATCTGTCGGTCTGTCGGGCAGCTGTCAGGCACTGTCAGGTGCCTCTGTCAGACCAGCTGTCAGGTGCTGTCAGTGCTGTCGGGTGCTGTCGGGTGCGTGTCTGACAGGCGAGGGGATCTGTAGCTGTCGGGTGCTGTCGGAGCTGTCGGGTGTTGCTGTCAGACGCTGTCGGAGCTGTCAGAGCTGTCAGGCTGCTGCTGCTGTCAGACGTTGGGCTGTTGCTGTCAGGTGCTGTCAGCGGGGTGCTGTCAGGCTCTGACACACACCAGCCACACTTATGACACTATCAATAGGAGACCAGCAGGACTCTACTACATATACTCTAGCCTCTACTCTGCCTCCGGTCCCACCATCTTTTTCATGGTGGACGTCACCATCTTCTTGTCTGCCGCACTGAGGGAATAGCAGAGAGGCAGGGTGGAGTGCTTCTTCAGGTACACCTCTTGCTGATCCGATCTGGTAGTTGCTGGTCCAGCGGAAGGCCTCCCCATTGTTGTCGCTCGTCAGCTTGTAGTACTTGCACGCTCTGTTCTGGTGACTCGGCTTCCAACGAGTCTGTGGAGAAGGTGCGTGGGCGCCACACTCCTCTTCACCACCCTCCCGCCCACACCCACTGGGCACTGGCTTCCCTCCGCTCGCAGGGGGTGAAGAAGCTCGACCGCGCCACTTCGGCTACTACCAATGCGCAAAGAACGCTAGCTACATGGGAGGGCTTCGTGAAGGATGGATTGAAAAACATTCGAACAAAGAAGAGGCGACGGGAGGAACCGGCAGAGGATGCAGTGACGTGAGACACACACACACACACACACACACACACACACACACACACACACACACACACACACACACACACACACACACACACACACACACACCGCTCACCCACGCGCACTGGGCCTTGCACTTTGAATGCCGTGGGGCTCCTGTCGTCAGACGTGGAGACGCGAGGGTTGCCCCCCCTTGCCCCACCACCTCGTGTGTGTGGAGAAGTTTACCTTACCTTACCTTACACACACACACACACACACACACACACACACACACACACACACACACACACACACACACACACACACACACACACACACACACACACACACACACACACACACACACACACACACACACACACACACACACACACACACACACACACACACACTGCTCACCCACGCGCACCGGGCCTTGCACTTTAAATGCCGTGGGGCTCCTGTCGTTAGACGTGGAGATGCGAGGGTTGCCCCCCCTTGCCCCACCACCTCGTGTGTGTGGAGAAGTTTACCTTACCTTACCTTACCTTACCTTACCAATGCTCCTTGTGCGGCAAGAAGAAGGGCGCGCTCTAGGGGAGACTGGCGCGATCGGCTCGAACTGCTCCAACGTGTGCTGCGCCACACTGCCGGCGAGTCGCACCTCAACGCGTGGCTCGCCGACCTGCCGGTGGTGGCCGACGCTGGCCGAGCTGCAAACGTGCGTTCTCCTCGCCGTGTGTCCATCAATACCCGCACGCGGGGCACTCACCTCCCTCTCGCGGCGGTCGCAGGTCGTGTCGATCGCGCACAAGTGGCTCGGCAGCGCCCGCTCACAGCGCACCACGCAGACCAAGGTGCGGGGGCAGCACAAGGCGCAGAAGATTGCGACCAACGCGGCGGTGACGCCGCCGCCGTGGCCGCTGGCCGGGCGGCTACGCAGCTGCCCCCCTCCTACGGCGTGATCACGCCGGCAGGGGCGGCCGCCTGGGGAGCGCAGATGGCGGCGCAGGCGGCGGCGGCGGCGGCGGCACAGACGGCGGCGGCCACCCCCACCCAGACGCCGTAGGCATATGACTGTAGCGCACGTCTTCGGCTCGGTGACCAAGGGCATGGAGGTTGTCAAGGCCATCGAGGGCGTCGGCTCGCAGTCTGGCAAGACGGCGAAGCCCGTGATGATCGCCGACTGCGGCCAGATCTCGTAGAGCGGTCGCCGAGGGAATGTGGAGAGTTGAGGAGGAAGCGGACGGTGCTCAGGCAGCCTGGGACAATGTTAGCATGGGAGCGTGTCCCGCCGGCGTATGATCCGCTGGTGGGACAACGCAATACAACGCAAGAATATAGAAGAGAGGAAACCGGACTTTGAGGGAGGGGGGAGACTTATTTTATGTGGGGGGGCATGAGGGGGGCCGGGCCAGGGCCGGGCGCGGGGGGCACTTGATTTAAAGTCTGCTCCGGACCTCTGTTTGGCTTGTGGAGGTGGCGTACTGTGCCCGTGGGACGGGTCCCAAGCGTCCCCGGCACGGCATGGGTGCCCTGGATTGGTTCATGGGCGTGCGCACGGGCGACGGGGGCACTGGTAACGGAGGAGCTCGGGCGCCTGCCACGTAGTACCATTACTGTGGGGATTTAGGCTTCCTGTCTGCACGACTTGTTGAGGGACTTTGAGGGACCTCGAGGGACCCCAGTGTATGCCTGCAGTGCGCGAGGCGCAAGGGCGGCGTGTCAGCTGCTGCTGGCATCCCGGGGCGTCGCAAGCGAGCGTGAAAATAGTCGCGACCGTGAACAGAGGGTGTGCGCGTGCCGACGCCAACCGGGGCGGCCGCAGCTTCTGGATGGGGTGCTCCGGCTCCAAGGATGCGGCGCCGTCGCCATCTGCCTCTCTGGTGCTGAAGCCCGAGGGGATCGGCGTGGAGGCTGCTGCTGCTGGCAACGCCAGCATGGTCCTCGTCGCAGTCGGCACGTACACGCCAACCATTCACCTCTTCTCTCTCGATTCGAGAGCGGCGCTCACGCCAGTCGCCACCTCGACAGAGTTCGGCTCCAACCACGAGGCAATCGTCCTCTCGCCTGTGTCGGGCGACACCGCCACCCTTGTGGTGGCGAACAACAACGCCGCATCGACTGCGGCGAATGGCATAAGCGGCCCAGAGCACCTGCAGGGCGAGACGCACATGCATACTGCGCGAGTCTCTGCCGCGGGCAACGTCGAACCGTGCACCAAGCTGCTCTTGCCCGGCGAGGGGCCCATCCACGCTTGCGTGCATCCCTCGGGCACGGTGGCCATCGCCAATTACGTGGGTGGGACCATGAATCTGGTCGCGGACGGCACCGTGGTGAGCACAGAGAAGCTCGCCGAGCCGAACCACGGAGGATCCGCCCACATGGCGACGTTCGACGTGAGGGCTGGCGCCAAGGGCTTTGTCTTCGGCGTCAACGCGGGCAGTCCTCCGAGCGTAGCTGTGATCGAGCCGAGCACTGGCAAGATCTTACACGCGGTGGCGATGCCGGTGCGTGTGCGACGGCTGTTTCTGCATCCCAGCCTGCCCGTTGCGTACATCATCTACGAGGCGGAGGGCGACGTGGCGACGTGGACGTGGCCGCGCTCCGACGAATGGAACGCGGACGGCACCCCTCAAAGGATGCCCAAAGAGCTGCAGCGGTGCAAGACGTCGCCGCACGACGGCTTGAACCTGCCCACCTCGTTTTCTCTCACCGCCAAGGGTGACTTCGGCTACACCACCACCCGCACCGCCCGCGTGCCCGGCGGCGACGGCCGACCACCGGCCCCAGTGGGCGTGTTCGAGGTGGATGCGGCTGACGGCACACTCACGCACCGCCAGTGGGTCGACAGCGGCGGGTGGAACACGCGCGACAGCGTGCTGAGCCCGGATGACAGCGCGCTGCTGGCGGTGGACGTCCTCGGCGGCACGCTGACTGCGTTCAAACGCGACCCGACGAGCGGGATGCTGGAGAAGAGCGCCGTGGTCAGCGCGCCCAAGGCCACGGGGATCACCGTGTGGAAGCCGGCCTCGTAGTTGACTTGCACAAACACACGGTGTCGTGCTTGTGCTTGTGCTTGCTGCGCTTGCTGCTTGCCACCTTGCGCTGCTGCGCTGACCGGCGCGCGGGGCGCGTCGTGCCTAGGCGATGGGCGAACGCGCTGAGTTTTACGGCACACCATGCACGTCACCTACGACATCGGCAATGTCGACCGTATCTGACGTCATCTCGACCGTATCTGGCGTCATCTCGACGTCATCTGACGTCATCTCGACCGCAATGGACGCAACGGACTGAGCCTTCTCCGATTTGAGGGAGGGCGGCGGCTTGGCTGGGGGGCAATAGACCCGGCGCAGCTGAAGGAGGACGCCGCCGGTACGCAGCAGGAGTAGAAGGATGCACAACGTCGACCACGCCACGCGGAACCCAGTATGCAAAGCAGGGAGGCCCGTGATGACCTCGTGCAGGCACACAGTAGCAAATGCATTGGAGCCATTCCTCACGAGCACGTAAGCGAATAGCGCGAGCCGACTCTGCGGCCAGAGCGAGAGCAAATTGTAGAAGCCCGAGCCGATCTCGGCAACCACACCGGTGGTTGTTACCAGACCGGCGCCGGCGTTTACGAAAAGGCACATTCCGAGGCCGGCGAAGGTCGCAAGGTGGTGGACCCAGAAGGGTGGTGTCATCCTCTCATATTCGAAGCAATCTTTGAGCTCAACCGCAAAGGTCGCGTAAATGCTGTGCCGCCCCAGGGACGCGAGCGGCCGCGATCCGCTCTGCAACAGTGCCCAGGAGCCCGTCCACCACTCCGTGAGACCGACGGTGGCCGACGCTAGCAGCGGCAGAGTCAGCAACATGATAGTGCACACGATTTCTTGGTGAGCGTGTTGGGTGTTGATACCGTACCTATAGCGCACACTGACATCGCCGGTACGCACCCCGTACCCCTCTCCTTACTCCCGCGACATCGCGGTCCACCCCCCTTCTCGCGCGTTGAAAAACCAGGTTGAGCTGCGAGCCTCAACTTGGCAGGGTCGGCGTTCATGATAGCGGGCACGGAATGAAGAAAAGAAGACATGTGTGCGTACGTACGTGGTGAAATCTCGATAGATTCGAGGGGCCAGGATACGCCGCGAGGAGGACGGAGTTGCGCCGAAAGGCGAAAGAAGCCGCGAGAACAAGGGACCGGCAGGCGGCGGCGTCACAGGACGAGGCAGAAGGGAACGACGCGACAGAGGAGGAAATGACAAGGGAGAGAACGACGAGAGTGGGACGACCGCGAGGTGGCATGAAGGTTGCAGCGAGAATCGGAGAGAGACTGCGAAGAGAGATAGGAAGAGGCGGACTTCCTAGGGTGGGCGACGGCTAGCGCACCACACACCTCTCCTTAAAATCCCTGTGTGGTGGCGGCGTGCCGTCCTCCCATCCCTCCCTTGGGTTGTCTGTTTTCTTTCTTTCTTTCTGGTGAAATCTCTTCAGCCATATGCGTCGCGTCCACCCCGCCCGCTCGCGCCCGACTTTCTACCTCGTGACCCAACCCGGAACCCGCCACCCCCCTCGCCTCGTCACCCTCCCGCCGCCTCGCCGCCACCCCGCCCGCTCGCGCCCGACTTTCTACCTCCTCGTGATCCAACCCGCCACCAACCTGGTTTGTGGACCTCCCGCACCTGTCCTGACAGTCCTGACAGAGTCCTGACAGAGTCCTAACAGAGTCCTGACAGAGTCCTGACAGAGTCCTGGCGGGGTCCTGACGGCGCACGGTCTTCACAGTGCTCACAAGTGCCTCCGACGAGACCTCCACCTTCCTTCACTGCAACCCTCCTTCCCCTCCCCCCCAGCAGTGAATGATAGACGCCCAGCCCCCCTTTCGACCGTGCGCGCCCTCTGCGGAATCGTCCTGATGGGGCAGTCCTGACGCAAACTTGAGAGTCCTGACAAGCAAACTTGAGAGTCCTGACAGAAACTTGAGAGTCCTGACAGAAACTTAGAGTCCAGACAGACAAAAGAAATCACCTCACTCTCGCGCCACTCGGCTCGACCATGAAAGCGCACAAGCAAGAGAGGCGCGGCCATGGTGCAGGCAACGTTACAGCCGGCAACGTGCAAGAAGGCAGCAAAGCTCGGCCACGACGTCCATGGCCCGCGCCCCCCCGATTTGCCACCGGCGGCCTGCAGGCCAGCGCCGAGCAGCGGACCGACTGCTGACCGACTGCTGACCGACTGCTGACCGAGGCAGCGCCCACGGCAGCGCCCACAGCAGCGCCCACGGCAGCACCCACGGCAGCACCCACGACAGCGCCCACGGCAGCGCACACGGCTTGGCTGGCCATGTCAGCCGCGCAGGGACCCTCCCGCGGGTCCAACCCGAAGCGCTCGACCGCTCGACGGCGCAAGTCGGCTGACGGAGCGAGCCGCATAGCCCTCCAGTGCTCACCGCAGGATCAGGCCCGACCGGCCTACGCTCACGGCCTGGCCTGCCTGTGGACCAGCAAACTCGTTGGCTGTACGCGAGCAAAGAGCTGCGTGGCTGGGTTGTGAGCATACCGTCCCCGTTGCGCCCTTTCCCTCAGTGGAGGGCCGTCCCTGCCCTCGGGAGTAACTCGACTGTACACCCCTCCCTACTCTCTAGCTAAGGGCTCTGTTCACAGCGGGGGGGCAGTGGTTGTCCTGGCGGAGTCCTGGCGGAGTCCTGACAGAGTCCTGACAGAGTCCTGACAGAGTCCTGACGGAGTCCTGACAGAGTCCTGACGGCCTATTTTGGAGGTTTTCAACTTTGAGGTATTGTTACTATGTGAGGGTGAAATGAATGAATCAGTTCTTTGGGACAGTGCAATCCTTTTAATTATTACCTCCAACTCAAAAAAAGTCTGATGTCAAACGGACAACGGGGTCCCTTATGGTGGCCTGTAAGGGTAAGGTGCGGGAGGTCCACAAACCAGGTTCACCCCCCTCGCCTCGTCACCCTCCCGCCGCCTCGCCGCTACCTCGCCCGCTCGCGCCCGACTTTCTACCTCCTCGTGATCCAACCCGCCACCCCCCTCGCCTCGTCACCCTCCCGCCGCCTCGCCGCCACCCCGCCCGCCCGCGCCCGACTTTCTACCTCCTCGTGATCCAACCCGCCACCCCCCTCGCCCGTCACCCTCCCGCCGCCTCGCCGCCACCCCGCCCGCCCGCGCCCGACTTTCTTGTACCTCCTCGTGATCCGAACCGCCGCCACCCTCGCCTCACCCTCCCGCCCGAAATGCTCCGCCGTTCCTTCGCCGCTGTGGTCTGCCGTCGTGCCACCGTTCCTTACCGTGCCGCTCCTTCCTCCGTGCCACCGAGGCTTCGACCACCGAGGCTTCGGCCACCGAGGCTTCTGCCACCGAGGCTTCGGCCACCGAGGCTTCGGCCAACGAGGCTTCGGCCAACGATATTATTGCTGCCGCCCCCCCTGCCGTCCGTTACCGCCGTGCCGCCGTACCGCCGCTCCTACAGTGCCGCGCCCGCCGCGCCGTATGTCCCGCCGTCCGATGTCCTGCCTGCCGCCTGCTGCCGCCGCGCCGCCTTACCGCCGACCCTTATCGTGCCGCGCCGCCTTTACACACACACCTTACTTTCTGCTCGACCGAGTTTGCGCTGATGAGCGAACCGAGCCGCCGGGTGCCCCGCAGCGGCCTCGCTGGGCCAGAACATCGGCCCCGAGTGCTCCGCAGCAGCCTTGCTGGGCCAGAACGTCGGCCCGCGAGGTGGGGTGCTAGTCTGGGACCCATACGTGGCAGTTCCCTTGCTCCAAGCGCTTGCGCTTCGGCGGTAGTGATCTGATCACCCGAATACCACGTTCGGATCGCTCCTCATCGCAAACCCTGTCAGCAGTTCACCTACGGGTATGTTCGTAAGAGCTACATACACTGAAAAACTTGTCGCGACGCGCACCTACAAAAGAGAGACCGCGTACCCTCCCCACTCCCGCCTCTCATTTGTGTCAAACCACGCGGAACGCATCTCCATCGCTTCGGTGAAGGGGGTGAACCGTGCCATCCTCGATCGCCGTGCTAAGCTCGCTTCCGAGCTCTCGGCAAGCTTACTGTGGGTGGATTGAGAAGTACGGCTGGTGGATCCGCCCAAATCGTACCGTGGGTGGATTGTACGTGGGTGGATTGTACTGTCGGTGGATTGAGAGTTCCGCTGGGTGGATTGAGGCGATGTCCGCTGGGTGGATTGAGATTTGTTCGTCCGGTGGATTGTACGTGGGTGGATTGAGAACGTACGGCTGGTGGATCCGCCCAAATCGTACCGTGGGTGGATTGTACGTGGGTGGATTGTACTGCCGGTGGATTGAGAGTTCCGCTGGGTGGATCGAGGCGATGTCCGCTCGGCGGATTGAGAAGTGTTGGGCCAGTGGATTGAGGAGTGTTGGGCCAGTGGATTGAGGAGTGTTGGGCCAGTGGATTGAGGAGTGTTCGGCCGGTGGATTGAGGAGTGTTGCGCCAGTGGATTGTCGGTCCGGACTCCGGTGGATTGAGATTCAGAGAGACCGTCACCCCCGCCGCGAGCGCGATGTTGGTTAGGAAGCACACCAACACACATTACATACAGTTATACACATATATAGCATATACAGGTGGAACACAGCGGCCACCCCTCTCCGGCACCGGAGAAGAAGTGTGGCCGCTGAGTCTCTCTAGATCTCATCTCTTCCCTCAGAGCCTCGGCAGAGGGCCGCTACCCCTACCGTGACAGGCAGTCATCCTTGGGTATCTCTGATCTCCACTACTGCTACAAGGCTACAGCAATAGTACTCTCTATCTCATCTCTATCTCATCTCGCTCGGCGGCTGCTCGGCGGCTAGTAGTCGCCGATTTTGAGGCAGTTGCCCCGCTTGGTCACCTTTGGCCCCGCCGGAGCCTTGCGCCGACCGGCGGGCTCGGTGGAGAATTGGACGGGCACAGTCACCTCTTTGCGGTAGAGGGCCAGGCCAATCGCGTGCTTGCAGAAGTAGTAGTGCTGGAACTGCGGGCACGAGCAGGTGTACACGATGCCGACGTTCTTGAGGTCGGTCGCCAATTCCACACAAACAATGACTAAAGAATGGTGCGAATACATCCAGGCTGTGCCCAAACAGCAACCCGCGGGTGGTCGGCGGGGACAGCCTTGAGGACCCAGAAGGAGAAGACGTAGTCCATGAGGGTGTCAAAGTCCCACGGCTAGAATGCGATGCACGGACAACGCACTCTCTCTCGCACCTCTAAGTGTGTGTGACATGGCGTGTGTTCATAAATATACACGTAAAATGCTATCCTCGACGAGCTGCTTCTCGTGCAGCGCCTGCTCGCACAATCGGCCATCACTCAGCCATCACTCGGCCGTCAGTCACACGGCCGTTACATGGGCATTACATGGCCGTCACTCGGCCATCACTCGGCCGTCACGTGGCCGTTTAGGGATGGGCATCATAATTATGGCTACCCCATAGCCATCACAGAGCAACCGCATAGCCATCTCACAAAGTAACGCGACTACTCGGGCGACGCCTGCAACGGATGCAGCCTACAACTTGATTACAAGTGGACTACACCTTTATTGCGCCTTGCTTTGTGTGGGCTGTGATCGCCGAGATCGGAGCGCTGTAGAGTGTAGTGGGGGGGGGCTCCGGAGGCTGGTTACTGATATGGTTCTCCAGAAGGGGGCGACCGACACATCATGAAAGCAGCCAGAGCCACAATGCCACATCCCACATGCACGTTTTGATGTAGGAGCTCGCAGGGGACGACGCACGTCTGGTGACGCTCAAGGACTGCACTCTGTGTGATTCGAATGTGTGATCGCATTCCTCGACAACCTATTTATTGGCAATGAGTTTGTCGTATGCGACTTACTAGCGCCTCGCCGCTCGCGCACTGAGCCCTGGTCTGACATCCTGACAGCGGCAAACCCCGGACAGCGCCTGACAGTGCCCGACAGCCTGACAGCGCTGACAGCACTTTCTCTGACAGTCTGACAGCACGTGTCTGACAGCCTGACAGCAGAGTCTGACAGGCGAGGGGTCCCGTCGCTGTCAGGCCCTAACGTGACAGCCTGACAGTTGCCTGACAGCCCGACAGCACACAGTGGCCTGACAGCAGCGCTGACAGCCCGACAGCAGCACAGACCGTACACAGTCCCCGTAGAGCCTCTTTCTTGTGCCCCATGAGGGTATAACAAAATTACATGCAAAGACATGTACATGTACATGTGACATGTGAGTGTGGTCCATGTCCATGTCCATGTCCATGTAGTCATGGGATGGTCATGGGTCTCTCTCTCAACCCTCCCGCCCGCCACCTCTGCGGACCCCTCTCTAGCACCGCCGGCTGTGCTACTAGCTACCAGCTAGCCTTCTTAGCCGTTAGCGCCATCGCCATGGTGCTGCAAGCAGCGCCGGGCGACGACGACTTACCGTCTCCCGGTCCCCCTCGGCACACCTCCGCTGCTCAATGTTTGACGGCTCGAACCCGTGAAGCTTCCCCGTGCGCGGGTTACCCCGCACACGGGTCAGCCTGCCAGCCACGTACCCACGCAAGCGTGGTCCGCGTGCATGGCATACAGGCGTCTGCCAGACAGCGCAGAGGCTAGGCGACCGGGGAAGGACTAGCTCAAGGGCAACACAGCGTCACCAGCCGTTGGCGCGCAGAACGAGTCTGCGGCCCCCGGTTGGGACGAGTGCGCGACGCGGACGAACCGCTCAATGTGGCCGGCAGCTCGCGCTGCCGGCGGGGTTGGTTGGGGAGAACCGGCACGGGGAGGGCCGGTCTCCCGGACGCGGCGACGGTGGTGGCCCCTCACCGCCCCCCCCACCGACGCGGGCCTGCGCGTGCGGTGGCGAAGGCTGCCCGCCCGGCCGCGCCGGCCCGTCCTGGCCCCGCCGGCCCCCCTTCCAACCCTCACCGGCCTGCTGGAAGAGCGCCCTCTTCGCGGGCGCGGTGGGGCCGGTGTCAGCGTATCCCTGCGCCCCGCCGGCGATGCGCTCCGCCTTCGAAGGCGGGCTGCCTGTCGGCGGCCCTCGCTTTGTGCTCGCGCCGGCCAGCTTGCGAGCCTCATCGGCTCTCGGGCAGGATGCCCTGTGCTGCCTGTCTGCAGCGCAGGCCGTAGCACGCAGTATTTGGGCCAGCCGGGACCGCGCCGCACGGCGGGCGGCCGGGCAGCACAGTGGTCCGGCGCCCTGCGCCGCGACGACTGGCTGCCGGTTCGAATCTACACCGCCGCCGCCGCCGCCGCCGCCGCCGCCGCCGCCGCCGCCGCCGCCGCCGCCGCCGCCGCCGCCGCCGCCGATCTTTTGGCCTGCGCCAACACCGACATCCAGCGGCTGCGTGTCGGTGCGCGGGGCGGCGAGCGGCTCAGCGGCACATAAGGCACCCGCCGCGGGCTGTGTGCACTCCAGCAGCTCAGTGGAGCCAGAGCACTCCAGGTCGCCCGCCGACTGGCCGCCAGTTCGAAACCGCAGGGTCCCACGCGTGGCCGGCGGCGCCGGCGGCGGCGCAGCCGCCAGCCGCCATGCCGCCAGCCATCGGCTATCTCGCCATCGACGCCGCCACCATCCTCGCCTCCGCCACCGTCTTCGGCGGAGGTACCCACCGCCGGGCTGTCGGGCGACAGCAGCAGCGACGCCATGAAAGAAAGAAAGAAAGAAAACAGAGAAGCACCCAAGGCGCCATAGAAACGCGGGAACGCGCGAATTTTTGCCAAGCGGCCCTTAGAACCCTGCGGCGCGAGCGCCTGCACGAAATCCGCGTTTGCTCGCTCCGCTCCCGCTGCAAGCCCACTTCGGCGGCATCGGCATCCGGCTACCTATGCAGCCGCCGACGACGAGGCGAGCGCTGTTGCTGGCAGCAGCGGCTGCAGGCGTCTCGCGCAGCAGCGTCGCCGACGTCTCTGTCGCAGACCGAGTCGCTCAGGACATGGCTTTGAGGGCGGCGGAGCTGCGCCAGGACGTGGCTTACCCGCCAGCGCTGCTCGGCGACTGGCGCTGCCGCCGCGAGGTGAGCCGCGTCGATGGGGAGGTCAGCGAGGCGACTACGGTCTGGAAGGCCCTCGGTGGCGCCGGCGACCTTCGCCGGCCGGAGCAGTTCGCTGTTCGCTTCATCGCCACACCAGACACCCGCCGAAGGGCGTGCGTGCTTGACCGCGGCTTTGAGTATTCGCAGCGGTCGGGTTTGCCTCCCGCCGCGGTGACCTGGAGTGGCGACGCGCCGGACCGGCTGAGCGCCCGTATGACTACGCGTGAGGCGATTGACATTGAAGTCTTGACGAGAGACGTGCGGCCCTTCAGCCCCGATCCTCCGTACGGCTTCGGCTTCACCGAGAAACTGCGCATACGGTTGCAGCGCGAAGGTGAGCCGACGGAGATCACTGCAACTCTCTCGCGGCAGCTCGCTCCCGCCAGCGACGGCGCGATCGAGGGCTCCGAGACGCTCGCAACCTTTCGCTCCATCTATGTGAGCGGCAGCCGCGTGGCGGCGCCAAGCAGCACCCTGACCTCCCGCCTGAGGCTGACGCGGGAACCCCGGTGAGGAGGCTACGAGAGTTGGAAAGGACACTCTGGTGCTCACGGTCACCAGTCAGGAGCCGGCGGGTATAAAGCCGATTTACGTCACAGACGAGTAGAGATACTTGAGTAGAGCCGTAATCGGGGCACATGCCCCCGTCCTGCTGGTGTAAAAATCAGGCCTCGCTGCTGAGCACACATGCGTCAAATGCCGCGCCGGTCTTAGACGGCATCTTTATTCTTCACGCTCGGCAGCCTATCGCGCTCCCGCGCCGCCCGGTACTCCCTTCGCTCCCGGTTCCGCGCCTTTCTGCCGGTGCCCGCCGGCCTCGCGGCGTGCACCCGCTCGTACGCCCGGCTCAGGCCCTCGCTCGCCCTCGCCCTCGCGGCGCTCCCCTCCCAAAGCCTCGCCCCGCCGCTCCCTTCCCCCCTCCGGAAGGCGACGACGACGCGGTTCGACGACGGCGCGCACGCCTCCACGACCCTCAGCCTCGCGTCGTACCCCGCAGCCTCGAGCCGGCCGAGCAGCGCGATGTCTGCGACGACGCCGAGCGGCAGCCCGAGGGCGTCCGCCGCGTGTTTCGTCCGGTCGGCCCCTGCGACGGTGCGGCGCGAGTGACAGCACGGCATCACAGCGATGCCGGCGGCCCGCTCGGCGACGGCAATCTCGACCAGGTCCCGCGTCAGGTGCGCGCAGGCGTGGCAGGCGACGACTACAGTGCCGCCGCCGCCGCCATCACCACCACGCAGGAGGTACGGCAGCGCCTCATCGAGCGGCCTCTCGTCGTACTGCAGCGAGTACGACTCGGGAAGCAGCCCTGCTTCGCGGAACGCCGACAGCAGCGTGTCAAAGGACCGAGGTCGGAACGGGTCTACAATAGTCGCGTCGCGCGACAGCCCGAGCGACAGAAGAAGTAGCGACACCAGTCCGTGTCCACCGGCGACCTCTATGCAGCGCGAGGGCGATCCTGCCGCCAGCCAATCCTTGCGAAGCCGCTTGATGAAGCCGAGCGACTCGGGAAGCTCCTTATCACCCGGCGTGGGGCCTTGAGCCAGGCGGATAGCGCGGTAGACTCGCCGCTCGACGGTATCGCCGCTCTCGTCGCAAAGCTCGCACTGCGCGGTGGCCATGCCAAACAAGGGCCGACGCTGCCACGCGCCCGCGAGACGGTTTTGGGCGGGCTGGAGGGCGGGGCAGGATGCGGAGGGTGTGGAGGTGGCACCCGCGGACGGGGTCCGGGACGGTCGAGGCCGTCAAGGGCCAGTACACGGACGCAGAGGGGAAGTGCCGTGTGGAGGAGGCGCTGCTCTTCGAGGAGTTCGGCGCAATGAGCGCGGGGGTAAGCCGTCGTCGCCCGGCGCTGCATGCAGCACCGTGGCGATGGCGCTAAGAGGTTCCTCTTTTCCGCGCCCCCCCCGCAAGGCGCGCGATACACGGGTGGAGGAGCTGCTGACGCGGGTGGCTGAGGTGGCGGGCCGGAAGCTCACATGGTGGCAGTACGACCAGACGTCGTGGTCGGCGCGCGAATGGATGCCGTTTGCGCTGCAGCGACTGTCGGTGCAGCTCTGGGTGGCGCTCGCGGACGAGGCGCAGCGCGCCATTGGTGCGGCGTCACGCGGCCGCGAGGGACCGCGGGGGAATGCTAGTGGGATGGGGGGCTCTGAGGGGAAGGGAGCGGGGGGCGCCCAGTAGGGCGCCGGCACCCCAGCGTAGAGGAGGCTGCCCCAAAGAGGCCATCCTCACCCGCCGCAACAGGCATAGGCGCCGCCCCCGCCACCGGCCACGCCGCTGCCTCGTCGTCGACGACGGCGTCAGGCGAGCTTGCAGGCGTGGCAAGCAGCGGCCTCGGCGCCGAGGGCGCGGCCATCAAGCGATCTCGCGAGGGCGACACCTCTGCTGCCAACAAGCGATCGGCGTCATGCCCTACTATGCGCGCGGGCGTGATGGCCGGCGGTTTGGCGGCGCCCAAGGCAGTGGGGACTGGCAATGGCTCGTTGGTTGGCCGGACGGTCTATGAGGGGGGCGACGGCTTCTTTGTCGAAAAGGACGGCAGACCCCTTAAGCTGAACGGGAAGCGTCGCTGGGTGCGCGACAACGGCGTGCAACGCCAAGGGCAAGACAATGATGTGACGAAGTACAAGCAAAGGGCGGCCGCAGAGGCCGCGCACGAAGCTGAGGAGCCAGCAGCAACTGAGGTAGAGGAGGCGGACGCCGAGGAGGACGCCACGAAGGTCGGTGATGGCGCGGCAAGCAGCGGCCTCGGCGCCGAGGGCGCGGCCAGCAGCACCAAGCGACTCTCGCGAGCTCCAGATGCTCCAGCTCCAGCTGCACCAGCCGTGGACCCGGTCACGGAGCATCTCTTCTACGAGGGTGGAATTGGCCGCAAGATGGTTGAGGCCGAGACAGCCGCCCGCGCCGCGGCCGAGGAGGACGCCGCGCCCTCGGCCAGCAGCAAGCGATTTCGCGAGGGTGAGGAAGACGACACCTCTGCTGCTGACAGCAAGCGCCAAGGGCAAGACATTGCTGTGACGCAGTCAACATCATGCACACCGGCACACACACAAAATCATGTTTCGTATGTTACGCGTGTATATGCGGCACACCACTCTCCACTGGCACATGCAGTCGTGCGTCCGCGGGCTCCGGCGCGCGATACGGCTTTAGTAGCAAGTAGGATATGTGGGCTTGTGTATAGCGTTATCACCGAGCTAGACGACACCACACGCGAAACCCGAAACGCAAGACACTCCATATACAACAGCCGCGCGGCGCACACCGAGCACCGACATAGGTGAAACACATGCACGTGTCAGAGAACGGCAACCGCGGGTGCCGCCGCCACCGACGCGGCCCCTCGCTGCCGCCGCCGCCGCTTCTTCTCCCTCCGCCGCCGATCGCGCCGCTCCAGCGCCGCCGCCTCGAGCTCGGCCCGCGAACGCGACTCGGGCGAAGACGCGCCGCCCGCCCCCCCCGTCTCGCCCAGCTCGCCGTCGGCCGAGACCGCGGCGGTGCGGTGGCGCCAGTACCACGACGCGGCGGCGTCAAAGCGCGGCGTGTGGAAGGCCGGCTGGTGGTGCGAGCACGCCGCCAGCCGCTCGACGACGGGCTCGACGTCGTCGAGCGAGGTCGCCTAATTAACTAATTGATGAGTGATAACTCCTTAATTAGTTAGCTCGACGTCGTCGAGCGAGGTCGCCTAATTAACTAATTGATGAGTGATAATTACTTAACTAATTAGCTCGACGTCGTCGAGCGAGGTCGCCTCGCAGGCACAATGCTGCTGCTGTCACGGGTACCCCCGTGCTAGGACAAGGAGGCCCCACGGGTCACGGCGTCTCCACACTAGGCGAGTCACACATGTGTCGTGATTGGGATCAAAGCGCTGACTGAGAGTCATGAATGAGTGCAGGCACAAGTCGCCCGCAAGTGACCGGTGAAGTACGACACGGCGGACGCAGTGTGTCTCGGCCGTCTCTCGGCTGCACCTCGGCCGACTCTCGGCTGCACCTCGGCCATCTCTCCGCTACATCTCGCCTCGAGGAGGTCCTCACGAAGCAGCGGCTGGTGCCGCAGAGGGGCGTGCAGCAGCTTGAACAGGTGCGACCGGACCTAGCAGAGGGGCGTGCTGAGCCTGGCTGTTGTTTGTATGCGGAGCCTGGTTGTGGGTGGCGCTGTCTCTCTCCAGACGAGGCATTCGTGAGGACGGGTGGGCGGGTGCGAGCGGACGTGGCCGAGGGTCGGCGGCGGTAGCTGGCGGCACACGCGTAGGTAGCGGCGCGCAAGCTCGGGCTGGTCGAGGTAGGCGCCCGAATCGGGGTCGACGTTGGCGCAGAAGAGGGCGGGGTTCTCGAGCAGCGCCTCGGACGACATCACCGCCGCGGCGCCTGTTCACAGGAGGGCCGGTGTGAAGAGACGCCGTTCACAGCAGCGCCTCGGACGACATCACCGCCGCGGCGCCCGTGCGTGCGAGGCACTCGGCAACGTCGTCGGCGGTCGCGATGCCCCCGTTTGCGATGACGGGGATGTCGAGCGCCTCGACGATGCGAGCAATCGCGGCCCAGTCCGCTGGGCCCGAGCGGTGCTTGTTTTGCTCCTTGGTGCGCCCGTGCACGCACAGAGCCGAGGCGCCAGCCTCTTGCATCCGGCGGCAGAGAGCGACGCTCGCGTCCACCGACGGGAGCAGCCGCACCTGTTCGCGCCGGAGGTGTGTGACACTGTTCCCTCGCAGCGCTCGCCGACGGGAGCAGCCACAACCTCTGCGGTGACCTCCCCTTTGCGGACAATCTCGGACAATCTCTCGGACAATCTCGGACGATCTCACCTTTGCGGTGACCGGCACGTCGAGCCCCTCGGCGAGGGCGCGGACGAGCGAGACGGCCAGCTCGGGCTCGTCGAGGAGGAAGGCTCCGTACCGCCCCTTCCGAGCGATCCCCTGCGGGCACCCAAAGTTGATGTCCACCGCGTCGACGTGCGACTGCACGAGCCGGCCCGCGGCGAGGAGAACCGACGCGTCGTGCCCTGCGAGCTGTGCCACCAGTGGCCGGTCGACCCCGTCCGGCTCGGGATCGAAGGTGTGCGCACGGTAGGCCGGCGCCTCCACCATCAGCCGCGCGTGAAGCATGGGTGTGTAGGCGAGTTGCACGCCGAGTGAGCGGGTGAGGACGCGGAACGCGGCCTCGGACTGGTCGACCATCGGCGCGCAGACGTGCCGCGGGCTGCCAATGCTGCGCCAGAAGTCCCAAGCGGAGGCAACCATTACTGGGGCGTGGTGCGCCCCGCGGGCTCCACCCGCGGGCTCCACCGAAGGAACAAAACTCTTGTGCACCCTCCAGGGGGGGGGGGGGGGGCGTCCCTCCCTTGGGTTGTCTGTTTTCTTTCTTTCTTTCTTTCTTGATGTGGTCGAAGAGGCAGACTCCCCAGGGTGGGCGACGGCTAGCGCATCACACTCCTCTCCTTAAAATCCCTGTGTGGTGGCGGCGTGCCGTTCTCCCATCCCTCCCTTGAGTTGCCTGTTTTCTTTCTTTCTTTCTTTGATGTGGTGGCATGAAGGTTGCAGCGAGAATCGGCGAGAGACTGCGAAGAGAGATAGGAAGAGGCAGACTCCCTAGGGTGGGCGACGGCTAGCGCACCACACACCTCTCCTTAAAATCCCTGTGTGGTGGCGGCGTGCCGTCCTCCCATCCCTCCCTTGGGTTGTCTGTTTTCTTTCTTTCTTTCTTTGATGTGTGTGATCTGTAAGGGTCCGCCCGCAGGCGCATTTTGTATACCGAAGTGCGTGAATAGGGTTGGCAGCTTGGTAAACCCTCGGTGCTGGCTGGGCTGACGGGTAGAGCTGTACACGGTGACAATGTCCGCCTCGCCCGCCCGCGCCAGCGCCGCGCGCCGCACGCCGCCTCCTCCGTCGGCGGAGCGCGGCGGCGACGTCCCTGCAAGCATTCGGAAGGCCGCCAAGGATGGCCAAGCGGGAGCGGTGCTGGCGTGGTTCGACGGCGGCGGGTGGGTCGACGCGACCTTCGAGTACACCTTTGATGACGGCTCTCGTGAGAGCGAAATGACGCTGCTGATGATCGCAATGTCCAATGGCCACGAGGAGCTGGCCGAGGCGCTTCTGCGGCGCGGTGCAGATGTCTCGTTGCAGAACAACGACGGCAGCACTGCGCTGATTCTCGCTGCCACGAACGGCCACGAGAACCTGGTCGAGCTGGCATTGCAGCACGGCGCGGAGATCGATCAGAAGTACAGCGACGGCGACACTGCGCTGATGGACGCCGCCTACAGAGGCCACGAGCGGGTTGTCGACACGCTGATCCGGCACGGCGCAGAGATCAACCTGCAGGCCAGCAACGGCGGCACCGCGCTGATGCTTGCCGCCCTCCACAACCATCCCGCCGTGATGCTTCGCGTGCTGCGGGCGGGCGCTGACATGACGCTGCGGTCTAGAGGCGGCAGGACGGCGCTGCAGATTGCCAAGGAGGAGGGCCACGCCGAGTGCGTGCGCGCCCTCGAGGAGCATGCGGCGGCCAAGGCGGCGGGTGAGGCGGCGGCGAAGGAGGCGGCGTGGGCTGCGGGGGCGGCGGAGAGGGAGGCGGAGAGGGCGGCGGCGGAGAAGGAGGCGGCGCGGCACGCCGACGAGCTGCTGGCGGAGGTCGAGGCGGAGAAGCGCGCCAAGGGCAAGAAGGGCAAGAAGAAGAAGAAGGGCGGAGGGGCGGGCGGGGCTGGGCCGTCGCAGGAGACGATGGCGGCGGCGGAGGGTGATGAGGCGCCGTTGGAGGCAGCCGAGGCTGCGAAGAAGGCCGAGGAGGAGAGGATGATCAGGCTTCTCGAGAAGTGTCACGAGGAGAGGATCCGGTTCGGCATCACGGCGGAGAGCCAGGCAGCGGCGTCGGCAGAGGTGGCCGAGGCGGTGCGCTTGGACGCTGCGGCGGACGAGGCGGAAGAGGAGGCGGAGGCGGACAAGGCGGAGGAGGTGGCTGCCGTGGCGGCGCTGGCGGCTGCCGAGGTGGCGAGGGCGGAGGCCAGGGCGGCGCATGCGGAGGCCAGGGCTGCGTTTGAGAAAATCAAGGCGTCGCTAGAGGCGGCGGCGGCGGCACTGAGCGGGACCGGGTCGGCGTTGGAGGGGAGCGAGACAGCGCTCGAGGAGGCGGCGGCTGCTGCGGAGGCGAGGGGTGCCGCTGCGGCCGCGTCGATGGCCAGGGCGGTTGCAGCCAGGATGGCGGCGGATGCGGCCCAGGAGCGCTCATAGAGAGCTGCTCCATGCTGAGAGGCCACGGCTGCTGAGACTCAACATTTCTTGCATGATCTCTTGCGCGCGGCGCGGGCGGGGGATCATTGTGTGCAAATTGTGTCGGAGGGAGGGAGTGGGGTGCCGGGGCGTCATTCTTTCTTTTGGCGCCGTTGGACTGACTGTGTTTCGCCTTCGATCCCATACATACGTTTCCAATGTCCGCCTCGCCCGCCCGCGCCAGCGCCGCGCCGCCTTCGCTGTCCGCGGAGCGCGGCGGCGACGTCCCTGCAAGCATTCGGAACGCCGCCACGGATGGCCAAGCGGGAGCGGTGCTGGCGTGGCTCGACGGCGGCGGGTGGGTGGACGAGACGTTCGAGTACACGTTTTGTGACGGCTCTCGTGAGAGCGGCATGACGCTGCTGATGGTCGCAGTGGCCAATGGCCACGCGGAGCTGGCCGAGGCGCTTCTGCGGCGCGGCGCGGATGTCTCGTTGCAGCACAGCAACGGTGGCACCGCGCTGAGCCTCGCCGCCGCGAACGGCCGCGAGAAGCTGGTCGAGCTGGCATTGCGGCACGGCGCGGAGATCGATCAGGGAAACAAGGTTGGCTGCACTGCGCTGATGACCGCCGTCTACCAAGGCCACGAGCGGATTGTCGACACGCTGGTCCGGCACGGCGCGGAGATCGACATGCAGGACAACAAGGGCGACACCGCGCTGATGTTCGCCGCTGACAACGGCCATCCCGCCGTGATGCTTCGCTTGCTGCGGGCGGGCGCAGACATGAAGCTGCGCAATACGGACGGTGAGACAGCGCTGCAGATTGCCAAGGAGGAGGGCCACGCCGAGTGCTACGAGGCCTTCAGGACGTATCTCGGGGAGGTGACTGGCCGGAGCAAGGCGCCGTCGGCCGAGGCGGGCGGCGCAGGCGCAGGGGCGGGCGGCGCACCCGCAGGCGAGGCGGAGGCGGGCGCTAGTGCTGCGTACTCTGCTTCGAGCGGCGAGGGTGGAACGGAAGCCGCACCGAGCAGCGCGACGGTGCCTGAGGAGGTCGTGCTAGCGGCGCGGCGAGGCGAAGAGGCGGCGGTGCTGGCGTGGCTCGACGGCGGCGGGTGGGTGGACGAGACGTTCGAGCACACCTTTGGTATCGGCTCTCGTCGTGCGAGCGGCATGACGCTGCTGATGCTCGCAATGGCCCATGGCCACGCGGAGCTGGCCGAGGCGCTTCTGCGGGGCGGTGCAGATGTCTCGTTGGAGAACAGCAGGGGCACCACCGCGCTGATTCTCGCCGCCGTGAACGGCCACGAGAAGCTGGTCGAGCTGGCATTGCGGCACGGCGCGGAGATCGATCAGGGAAACAAAAGTGGCAGCACAGCGCTGATGCTGGCCGCCGATGAAGGCTACGAGCGGGTGGTCGACACGCTGATCCGGCTCGGCGCGAAGATCGACCATCAGGACAATGACGGCGACACCGCGCTGATTCTCGCCGCCGCCTTCGGCTACCCCACCGTCGTGCGTCAGCTGCTGAGGGCGGGCGCAGACACGACGCTGTGCACTACGGATGGCAAGATGGGCGGCACCGCGCTGCAATGGGCCAAGGAGAAGGGCCACGCCGAGTGCATGCGCGCCCTCGAGGAGCACGCGGCGGCCGAGGCGGCGGCCGAGAAGGCGGCGAAGGAGGCGGCGCGGGCTGCTGGGGCGGCGGCGAGGGCGGCGGAGCGGGCGGCGGCGGAGAAGGAGGCGGCGCGGCACGCCGACGAGCTGTTGGCGGAGGTCGAGGCGGAGAAGAAGCGCGCCAAGGGCAAGAAGGGCAAGAAGAAGAAGAAGGGCGGAGGGGCGGGCGCGGCTGGGCCGTCGCAGGAGACGGAGGAGGGCGCCGAGGCGCCGTTGGAGGCAGCCGAGGCTGCGAAGAAGGCCGAGGAGGAGAGGATGATCAGGCTTCTCGAGAAGTGTCACGAGGAGAGGATCCGGTTCGGCATCACGGCGGAGAGCCAGGCAGCGGCGTCGGCAGAGGTGGCCGAGGCGGTGCGCTTGGACGCTGCGGCGGACGAGGCGGAAGAGGAGGCGGAGGCGGACAAGGCGGAGGAGGTGGCTGCCGTGGCGGCGCTGGCGGCTGCCGAGGTGGCGAGGGCGGAGGCCAGGGCGGCACAGGCGGACGCCAGGGCAGCGTTGGAGGAGGCCGAGGCGGCGTTGGAGGAGGCCAAGGCGGCGTCGCACAGGGTCGATTTGGCGTTCGAAGGGAGCGAGACAGCGCTCGAGGAGGCGGCGGCCGCTGCGGAGGCAAGGGGTGCCGCTGCGGCCGCTTCGATCGCCAGGGCGGTTGCAGCCAGGATGGCGGCGGATGCGGCCCAGGAGCGCTCGTAGAGAGCTGCTCCTGCTGAGAGGCCACGGCCGCTGAGACTCAACATTTCTTGTGCGGCACGAGCGCTGCCTCATTCAGCGCGGCGCGGGCGGGGAGTTATTGTGTGCGGGTTGTGTCTGGGAGGGAGCCAGTGGGGTGCGGGAGCAGGTCTGCTCAACCACGTGCACTGGGCCTTGCTGAATGCCGGGGAATGCCGTGGGGCTCCTGCCCGCGTGTCCGGGCGCGTGGAGATGCGAGGGTTGCCCCCCCTTGCCCCACCACTTTCGACTTTGTGTGTGTGGAGACCTTACCTTATACCTTAGCCTTGCCTTACCTGTGAAAGAGAAAGTGTTAGTGCCAGTGCGCGCCAGTCCCGTGCCCGGCCACGCCTCCCCGACGGCCTGAAGAGGAGCCGGCGGAGGGGAGGGGCGAGCCGAGGACGATAGAGAGACCGCGGGTGCGGGCGCGACCCGTCGACCAGGGAGAGTGGGCCCGTCCTCCCTGGGAGGGGAGGCGACACGACCCAATGCCGCCGTCCTCGCCCGGGGAGACCCCGGCCGGGTCGTCGACGCTCTCGGAGGCTGCGGTACCAGTCGAAGGCGAAGCGGAGTCGAGGCCACAGCCGAGGAAGAGGCATCAGAAACGACTGCAGAGGCAGTCTGGTAACGCCCGGAAGGCGAGCAAGGGACCGGGACGAGACGAGGGCTTGCCCCGACGGGCGAAGGAAGGGACTCTGGGACCGGAGCCGGGTGGGCGCACATGAGGCGTATCCGTGTACGTGCGTGGAGTACAGTGTTGTGTGTCTGTTAGCTCCGAATAGAGGGGGCGTTCTGCAGTTAAGGGGAAACCCGGTACACGGAACTAACCCTCGGAGACCCGTGTTTACTTTACGGCCCCTTCCCTGCGAACGCGCACCCCCAGGGCTAGGGCTCTCTTGCCCGTAACCCGATGCCGATCATTCGGCCCGCTGGGTGCGCTTCTTAGCTCCTCGGCCCTGGATGTGAGGTTACCGACTGCACTCCAAGTGCTCCAAGTGCTCTCTCGCACATGCTCGCGCAGGTGGGGACCCTGTCCTTCTCCCACCCCTTGTTTGGTGTGTCCGTTTTATTTATTTATTTATTCGCCGGTGAAAGAAACTTTTTTGGGCCAGTTGGTACGGGCTGCGTTGCCCGCACTCACGGACCCCATACCCGAAAGAAAGAGAGGGGAGCTCGCGGGAGAGGTGACGAGTGAACTACAGGGAAGGCAGCCTCGATTGCCATACAGACATGGGTGCGAAACAACGACAAGACCAAGGCACGGGCAGAGGAACGAGAGAAGAATATAGAGTGGATAAAGCGCCTGTTCACGGCATGGAGGGTGAGCCACGCCGAACGTACCGAACGTAGAGCCGAGCGGAAGGAAGCCGGGGAAGACGACCCCGAGGAGGACGAAACACCAGCGGAAATCCCGCCGTCAGCTGTCACGATATACCCGAAGGGAACCCCAGTGCCAACACCGACCGTTGAGGCACAAGTGCTCGAAACGAGAGTGGACCTGAGCAACGACATGACATGGCGGGATATGATCGCGGTGGGAGTGAGAAATGTGGTCCTTGCGCGAGGAATGCTCGATAAACTCGAGGGACCAAAATACGCAAAGATCTTTCAAACTCGGTGTCGAACCACCAGCCCGACGCTCACTACAAGTGACAGCGGAGAGGAGAGCGGAGTTACGCAGAAAGGCGAGAGAAGCAGAGACAGCAAGAGATCGGCAGACGACAGCGGCGTCTCAGAACGCGAGGCCGTGGAGAGCGATGAGTCAGGGGAAGAGACAGCAGGAGAGAGAACGACGAGAGTGGGAAGAACGCGAGGTGGCATGAAGGTTGGAGAATTGGTGAGAATTTTACAACAAAACTCCCTCGCACAACACTGGGCACAGGACTGGGCACGTGAGAAACTGCGAAGCTAGAAAGAGGTAGACGCCCGAGGGGGTGGGCGACGGCTAGCACCCCACACTTCTCCCCTAAAATCCCTGTGTGGTGGCGGCGTGCCGTCCTCCCATCCCTCCCTTGGGTTGTCTGTTTTCTTTCTTTCTTTCTTTGCACAAAATTCTTTGCACAGGGTACTTCCCCACGGTGGGCGGGCGCAACAGCCTGATTCAGCACATCGAGAATGCCCTCCGCCCGGGCGAGCGAGCAACAAAGAGTGGAGGGGTCCCGTACCATGCGGAATCGACCCTATCCAGTGCTCAAGTGC
>NW_005197351.1:588544-589672 GCF_000372725.1 Emiliania huxleyi CCMP1516
GCTTGTTGCGCTGCAGGCGCGCGCCGCTGCTGGTTGCGATTGCGCTTATCGAGGCGCCGCCTCTCACGGTGCGCCCGCCTCCAGCCGCCGCCAGCGCGCCTCCCTCCCGCGCACCGCCGCTGCCGTTGTCGCCCTCCTCCCTCCGCCCGCGCGCCCGTCCCTCGCGACCGGGCCTCCTCCAACCGCGAGCGCCCCCACGCGCGGCAGGCGGGGGTGGATGCAGGCGACGCCGTCGATTTCATCAGGAAGAGACGGCGCGGCGCGATTAACAAGGTGCAGCTCAAGTATGTGCTGGAGTACAAGCCGACACGGCGCAAGGACAAGTGCGTGCTGATGTGAGCGGACGCCGTTCTTAGAGAGACTCGCAACCTTGCTCCATCCTCGCTCTGCCCCTCCCCCCTCCCGCGTGCTTCGTGGAACGGCGGATGCATAGTGGCCCGCGCGGGCGCTCTCGGCCGGTGGCCGCTCAGTGCCTCGCCTTCGCTGGCAAACACCGCGGCGCGAGCGAGCGCCGGCGCGCGCGCCGCGTGATGCTCTCCCGCCGTGCGACGGACTTCGCGGTTTCGATAGTGGGGCTGGTCTCCGGGTCTTATTGTGGGGGGGGCGGGGCGGGGGGGGCTGCGCGAGCGGCTTTGCCCGGGGCTGTCCTGAGGGCGCGGGTCTCGGGAGAGCTTGAGCGACACACGACAGAGTCATGTTCGCGCTCGCCCGTGGTGCGCGCCGTGGACCGCGCCGTCCGTGTCTCTATACCGTCTCCACGAGATATCTGTAAAAAGTAATATATCTTTACTTCCAAAACCCGGACGTGCCTCCACCGGCACGCCGCTTCCGACAGGGTGATGGAAGGTTCGACGCACCCCCGGACTGGGCGGAGAGGTAAGGTAAGGTAAGGTAAACGTCTCCACACACACAAAGTGGTGGGGCAAGGGGGGGCGACCCTCGCATCTCCACGCCCGGACACGGGCAGGAGCCCCACGGCATTCAAAGTGCAAGCACCGGCCCGGTGCCGTGGGTGAGCAAAAACCTGGACCCCCCCTCTTATCCTTAAAACAAAACCCCCCAAGGGGGGGCCCTCTTCCTGTTCCGAAAACCCCCAGGCACCGAGGCCAGGGTGAAAGGGGCAAGGGG
>NW_005197351.1:600920-607034 GCF_000372725.1 Emiliania huxleyi CCMP1516
CAGCAGGACTTTTGTAAAGCATGCTTGTGGCAAGCTATAGACGCTAGCTAGTATCGACCTCAAAAATAACTAAATAATCAGTAACCAGCCTCCGGCGGGGCCCCCCGCTACCATCCAAACCCGAGTACCGGTCTACAATCATAGATAGAGGCTCAAGTGTGACATAAGTGTCGCTGTCCACATAGACATACACACATACACAAAGCAACTCTCACGACACACGGGCACCGGGTGGAGCGGCGGCGGCGGCGGCAGCGGCACGCGCGGGCGGACGGATTCGGACGGGGCGGAGCAGCGACCGCCTAGGCGGCCGCTGCTCTGTCTGCCAGAGCGCGCCGTCTGCGCGGCGAGGCGGACAGGTGATCGGCAGGTGGGTGATGGGCCGGAGAGTGACCGCGCCCAGCGATCGGAGGCGAGCCGATCGTCGCTCGGCCGCAGCTGACCTCGAAGGCGTGCGGAGCGCGACTGTCGGTGTCGGGGGGCGGCCGTCATGTGGCGAGGAGGGAGGACGACAAGTGCGCGTCGTACGGGTCGCTCTTCATCGGCCAGTCGAGCGGACGGTAGGTCGGTCAAAGTGAGCCGGTGTGCGGTGAGGCCGGCGAGATTCGTTGCGAGATACGGTTCGCGCCCAAACAAAGTTTGGACGCTCTGTGGACGCGCAGCAAAATCAGTCAATTGGAAAGGGGGCTTCTGGGGCGGCCAAATTCACACCTCGCGGGACTACTTATGTTTTCGTAAACGTAGTCGTGGCCCCCCGCTACGTCGCACGAGTGCAACCGGGTAGCGGGGGGCTAAAACGGACACCTCTCTACTGTGAGGTGGGTAAAAAAGAACAGGTCCCCGCCCTTGCGATTTTTGTGCAGGGTTCTTTGAGTGGGTGTGGTCGGCGACTAGCCGGGGTCGTCCTCCCGACGGGGGGGACTAGCACTAGCCGTCTTCCACATGGTCCCTCGGGTCCCTGCTGCTCCTAATCTCTTCGTACATCCTCCTGCTGATCTCCGCAAAGTCCTGCTCCCTCCCTCGTCTCGCCCTGCGCGTCTGCTCCGCCTCACCGTCTTCTGCCCTGCGTCGTCTGGCGACGGGTCCTCCATAGTCGGTCGAGGTCGCCGCCCTCCTCGTGCCTCTTCCCAACGTTCCCTCGGCGGCCGATGCATTCTCCACTTGTGTTCGACGACGTCGTACATTGTTCGACGACGTCGAACACGATACACGATCGAGAAACCGAGTAACACAGGCAAACAAACAAATTCATTCAGGCAAACCAGAGAGAAAGAATTTTCCAAGAAAGCTCCCTTTTGTTTTTTGCTCCCTAGTGCCTAGACTGCTATTGCAATACGGCCATTCCTAAGTAGTGTGTGACGTCGTCAAACACTACTGTTTGACGACGTCAAACACGATCGAGTAACCGTCCACAGGCCTCTTCACACCCTCCCTTCTCAGACTAGCACCCCACCTCGGTCCTCGCGGAGTACCGACCGATCTTCTGCCCGAGAGCGAGGTTGCTGCGGAGCACTCCGCGGGCGCAGCGAAACGATCGAACGGTCGATCAATCGAGGAGCAGAGAGTTTGTGGCCATGTGGGGGCCGATCGGCGGAAGGAAGGTATTTCGGTCTCAGACCTACATTCTATATTCCAGAATGGCATTCTTCGAAATAGAATGGGCGCCGCAGCGGCCCGTAGCGGCGCCCCCTGCGTGCCCACGGCCACCCCGGGGCCATGGGACATGCCCCCGGCCATCGGGGATGCTTGGTTCATCCATTACCCCATTTACACGGGCTGTGTTGCGGCGCGCCTCGAGACGCGCAGCGCAGCGCAGCGCGCAGACCACAAAACAGGTCAGAAGACGGCCGTGGCGACACCCGCTCTCTGAGCGACAGCCCCGCAAAGGGCACTCGCTCGCAGGCGAGGACTACGGGCAGCACAGGCAGCAGCAGAGCTGGCGGTCCGTCTCCCCGCCCGCTGTAGCAAGTCGGCCCCAGCGTCACGGCCGGGACGGGCCAGGAGCCGCCCTCGGAGTCGTCTTCCCCGTCCTCCTTCCGCTCGGCTCTTCGCTCGGTACGTTCGGTGTGGCTCACCCTCCATGCCGTGAACAGGAGCTTTATCCACCCTATATTCTTCTCTCGTTCCTCTGCCCGTGCCTTGGTCTTGTCGTTGTTTCGCACCCATGTCTGTATGGCGATCGAGGCTGCCTTCCCCACTACCTGTAGTTCACTCGTCACCTCCCCCGCGAGCTCCCTTTTCTTTCTTTCGGGTATGGAGTCCGTGAGTGCGGGCAGCGTGCAGGCAATCACGGGCGCTATTTAGTCTCAACCTTGTCGGCCGTATTAAAATTTGTCACCCCTTTTTTAAATTCTTTTCTCCACTCCGCGAAGTCCGAGAATCCTCCGCGAAGCGGCAGCTATTCGGCCTCTTGTGCCGCTGTGCCTCCTCGCTCTGCGCGGCGTGCGGTCACTCAGCAGCGTCTGCTCACTCAGCAGCATGCCATCACAGAGCGCCGCCATCGTCAACCCGAAGCGCGTGCGTCTGCTCTCGAAGGCCAAGCTCCCTGCTGGTGGCACAGGTCCCGCCCGCACCAGCCCTCTTTCCCTCTCCCCCGCTGCCCTCCACCATCACCGCCGCCGCCACCAGGGGGGATCGTCTACTGGATGGGCCGCGACCAGCGGGTGCAAGACAACTGGGCGCTGCTGCACGCAGCAGAGCTGGCAGAGGCCCACTCGCTCCCGCTCTCTGTCGTGTTTTGCCTCCCTCCGCCTGCCGCCGGCTCACCCTCCACGGGCCCGGGATCGACGCTCCGCGAGTACGGCTTCATGCTCAAGGGGCTGCGCGAGGTCTCCACGGAACTGGCGGCGCTCCGCGTGCCCTTCTGCCTGCTGCATGGCGGCTCGCCTCCCGAGCTGCTCTCCCAGTTCTGCGCCCAGCACGAGGTCGCCGTGGTCGTGGCAGATTACTCGCCCCTCCGCGAGCCGCGCGGCTGGAAGGAGGCGCTGATCGCGGCGCGGCCGGCGACGCCGGTGCTCGAGGTTGACGCCCACAACGGTCCCGCCTCAATCGCGCCAGACAGACACACCTGCTAGTCCGCGCCATCCACCGGTGCCCGCAGGGCGTGCCCTCACCCAAACACAGCCCCCGCCCTCACGCACGCACAGCCTGCCTGCACGCGCAGCAGCCCTCACCCGCGCTTGCCCGAACCTGCAGTGGTACCCGTGTGGGTGGCGAGCGACAAACGGGAGGTCGGGGCGCGGACCATCCGCAAGAAGATCACCGAGAAGCTGCCTCAGTGGTTGGTCGACATCCCGGCCCTGCCGCCGCGCGCCGCAGCCGACCCGCAGCCGCCGGCCGGCCTGGCGGCCGCGGCGGCGGCGATGGACTGGGTGGCGCTGGAGGCTGGCCTGCAGCTCGATCGCGCGGTTGCAGAGGTTGACTGGTGCAAACCCGGCGCCGCAGCTGCCCCGTCGCTGTCGACGCGCGCCCACGACCCGACCAGACTTCACCCACACATCCTTCAGGCGCCGCCGCGGCGCTCGCCGCCGTCGACGCGTTTTGCGACGAGCGGCTCAAGCTGTTTGCCGACAAGCGCAACGACCCGAACATCGCCGCGTGCTCGGATCTGTCTCCGTACCTCCACTTTGGGCAGCTCTCCGCGCAGCGGATGGCGCTATGCGTCAAGCAGCACGCCAAGGCGCGGTCCGACAGCGTCGCCTCTTTCCTGGAGGAGTCGATCGTTCGGCGCGAGCTCTCGGACAACTTCTGCCACTACGAGGTTGTGGGAAGCCCCTACTACCACCCCTCTCGGCCTCGCCGCCGCCCCTTTGCTGCCGCCATTTGCTCCGCCGAAGTCCTTGTCACCCCGCCCCCTCCCCTCCCACAGCCCGCCTATGATTCGCTCGACGGTGCAGCGGGCTGGGCGCGAGAGAGCCTTGAGCTGCACGCGTCGGACAAGCGCGAGCACGTGTACTCTCTCGAACAGCTGGAGGGGGCGCAGACGCACGAGGATCTGTGGAACGCCGCGCAGCGGCAGCTCGCAGCGCGCGGCAAGATGCACGGCTTCATGCGCATGTATTGGGCAAAGAAGATTCTCGAGTGGACCGCCTCGCCGGCCGAGGTGACCCGAGATCGCCAGAGATCGCCAGAGATCGTCAGAGATCGCCGCGATGATTGAGACCCCACGAGATTAATCACGCGAGACGGAGGAGGGCTGTCATGCAAGGCGCTGCGCATTGGCCTCTACCTCAACGACAAGTACTCGATCGACGGGCGCGATCCGAACGGCTACGTCGGCGTCGGCTGGTCCGTCATGGGCGTGCACGACATGGGATGGGCGGAGCGCGCCGTCTTCGGTAAGATCCGATACATGAACTACAACGGCTGCAAGCGCAAGTTCGACGTTAAGCAGTATGTCGCAGAGTGGTCTGGCAAAAAGGCTGCTGCTGGCTCCACGTCGGCCGGCGCCAAGTCGGCGTCCGCCGGCAGGGCCAAGGCTGGCGGCAAGGCAATGAAACAGACGACTCTCGGCGGCGGCAGCACGGCGGCGGCGGACGACGAGCCGAGGGCCAAGGCGCCGCCGCCGAAGAAGCCAAAGTTGGCCATCCCGATTTGAGGTCTGGTGGGTGGAGTCGGACCTGAGAGTCGGACGGCGAGGCAGTGGGCGGTACTGGGTACTGCGGGGGCTTGGCTGCGCCGCCAGTGGCTGGGAGGGATAGGACGCTATGGCACAAAAGCGCGAGAGATGGGTCTCCTCCTGGCGGAGTAGTCACTACGTAGTCTCGCGCCCGATGGCGATGTGCTTAGTCCATACACCTACAGTTTACAAGAGTGCAATAGAGTCGATCGCGATCGCCGCGCCGGCGCGGGCCCGACCTCCACCGCCTCTACCCGGCCACTCCATTGTTTGTCAAAACTTATGTAGACTCTCCCGGCGCGTACGGCTTCGGCTAGTCGTCTAGATACTGACTACTCGTCTTCAACACTCTACCTGCCACTTCAGCCGGATCGGCGGGTGTCCATGCGCGCGCAACGTCGCCAACGCCGCGCCCGAGCGCTCCTTCGCCTGGGGTGAACTCTTGCCGCCGCCGCCGCCGCAATCGTGCTCCAACACGATGGCTAGCGGCCGGGGCTCGATGGCGGGGAGCGAGAGCGCGCCTGTTTCACAGGCCGTGCGTGCTCAGAACAGAAACCCTTCACGGCTCGGCGCCAGAGGAGCGAAAGCGCGCCGGGCCCGCGCGGCGCAGCGTCGCCGGTGAGAAGTACTGGTGAATCGCGCCGCCGCAACACTCGCAACCTCACGCCAAGCGGAGGCGCAACGGCGCTCAGCGCCACCGCCGCCGTGCCCGCCAAGACGCGCACGAACAGGGTCAAATTGCGAACCGTCTGTCCTCCGGCCAGAATGACCCCCGCACATGTGAGAGACGTGCCGGTGGCGGCGTCCGTACAGCGTGGCGACCACGCGAACGTCGCGTCGCGACGCCGTCCACGACGACGTCCGCCTTCCCCGCCCCAGTGCCGACGTCGAGGCCTATTCACAGCACAGCTCCGGCCTTCACAACTTAATTCCGCGAACAACCGCTCCGGACGCCTGCTTGAGGCCGATGCGGCGGAGCCGCTGGCGGCGAGGGCACAACGCGGGTGCGATGGCAACCTGACGGGCGAGTGCGGCGGGCGCACAGTGATGCGTGAACGTCTCGAACCAGACTTGTGTTCCTCGGGGACGAACGCTTGGATCGAACATCTCGACATCTCGGCACATCACATCTCTCTTGCATCTCGCAAAGCTGACCTCGAGGGCAACGAGCAACCGCCGCGCTCCGGCGCAGAAGAGCAGAGAGTGAGAGGCGATGGGGAAGAAGCAACACCGCCGCCACCGCCGCCGCCACCGCCACAACTGCCGCACCGCAACCGCACCGTCGCCGTGCGCCCGCCGTATAGCTCGCCAAACCGCGCAGGATCGCGCGACCCAGCGTCGACGCGGCCGGCGACCTATCACCGAGATACAGCTGAGATGACGCCTAGTGCCAACGCGATGCGGCAACGATGCGGCCAACCACCTACATCCGAGATGCCGCCGAGATGGCACCGAGAAACAGCGCGAGCGGCCGCGTCCCTCACCCATGGAGGGGT
>NW_005197351.1:607134-608311 GCF_000372725.1 Emiliania huxleyi CCMP1516
GGGGGGGGGGCTGGGGGCGACCTCGCGGCGAGCTTCGACCAGTCAGGGTGCTGCGTGGTCAGGTACGCCGCAGTCTCGGCGGCGAGGTCGTCGAGCGCGGTGGTGGAGACGCCGTCGTACACGCCTTGAATCACCTGCGGGCGCCAGGGGCGGGCGGTCGGCGGCGCCGCGGGCTCGCACTCGCCGGGCGTGGGTCGGTGGTGGCCCGCGCCTTGATGGTGATGACCGTCGGGTCGATGTACTTTGGGTCGAAGCCGTAGCACAGCTTCTTGATGCGCGCGGTGATCTTGTCAAACATGACTGGCTCGCGGCGTCCGTCGCGCTTGATGACGTGCATGCTTGTCGTGTGTCTGCGGCGAGCGGAGCGGGCGGCGGTGGTGAGGCAGGTGGCGGCGCTGACGCAGGCGGAGCGAGCGGCGGGCGCGGCAATGGTTCAGGGGCAAGGCAGCAGAGCTCGGGTGGCGTCGCTGAGAGCGCCGGTGAAGGCCGGCGGGCGCGCGGGTGCTGAGAGAGGGAGAGCGGCGCGGGGAGGCGGGCGGCCGACGGAGGCGGCCGAGTGCTGGGTGGGCGGAGCGGTCGGGGCGAGCGGGGGCGGAAGCGGCGGACAGGGAGTCAGGAGTGTGAGGGTGTCCACCGTTGCTCTTGGGTGGTGCCGCTTCCGAGACAGGCAACTCCAGGCGGGAATTCTGTGGCGAAAAAAAGTCTCCGGCTGTCGTGCGTTGCGTTGGGGTGCGCCATCCCTCCCTTGGTGGGCTGTCTGTTTTCTTTCTTCCTTTTGCGTTGGGTTGCGCTGTGGCGTTTGGCCCGTGGGTCGCCGCGGGCGTGGCGGGGGCGCGCGCGCTGGCCGAGTGGGGTTCTGGGCACGCGAACTGGCGCCGCGGTGCGTGGATGGCCGCACGTTGGTTGTCGACGTCTTCGCTTGGAAGGTTGTCGACCAAAATCCTTGTGAAAAACAAGGCCAAAAAGCCACGTGGCTTTGATTCCTCCGGGAAAGGAATCTCGCTGTCTGCGCCCTCTCTCTCTCTCTCTCTCTCTCTCTCTCTCTCTCTCTCTCTCTCTCTCTCTCTCTCTCTCTCTCTCTCTCTCTCTCTCTCTCTCTCTCTCTCTCTCTCTCTCTCTCTCTCTCTCTCTCTCTCTCTCTCTCTCTCTCTCTCTCTCTCTCTCTCTCTCTCTCTCT
>NW_005197351.1:608411-617438 GCF_000372725.1 Emiliania huxleyi CCMP1516
CTCTCCCCCCCCCCCTCCCTCTCTCTCTCTAAAGTAGTGGCCAAGAGCGTCGGCGGCGCACGACTTGCCTTTGTGAATGTGGATGCCACACGAGTTTGCCGCCTTGCCCGCGCCGTTGAGGCAGCGCGGGTCAACGCCCGCCAGCGAGTATGAGAATGTCTGAGTGTCGTTCTTCGTCGACTCGGACTCGAGCGTTACGGCTCCGCTCACCAGAAGGTTGCCGTCGTAGTTGAAGTACGGCGTGAAGCCGGTCGTCGTCATTCGCTCGAAGGTGGCGTGGAGCTCTCGGCGGGCGGGCGGCTGGGCTGCGACGTCGAGCGGGACCGGGAGGGATGGCGTGAGGGCGAACAGACCGAGCATCGCTTCAGCCTTAGCCACGACGCGTCCAATCTTGTCACGGATGCAGGTTGTGCCTGAGAAGGAGCCGAGAGGGTATTCGACGGGCGGTCGTGAGAGAGAGAGAGAGAGAGAGAGAGAGAGAGAAAACCGCCAATGGCCGTTATCCGTTAGTGCGGACGTCGCCGCGGCTCGCCTCTGCCGCGGCGGCTGCTGCGCGCACGCGGCGGCGCCGCTCTCTCGCGAGACGGCTGGCGACGCGGCTCTCCGCCGACGTACGGTGCGCTCGTGCGACGGTCCGCGGCGTGGCGTGCGCGGCGCTGAGCGCCGCTCTGCGAGCGCCTCTGCGCCTGCACTGCCTGTCTCTGTTGCTGGTGGTGGTGGTGGTGCTGCTGCTGCTGGTGCCGATGCTGCTGCTGGCGCGGCGCGGCTGTGCGACTGGGCTCGACGCGCGCGTCGCGAGCGTCTGACGCGGCGGGCGGCGTCGGGCAGGTGCGCTTCTCTCTCGGGTGGTGGTGGTGGTGCTGCTGCTGCTGCTGGTGGTGCAGGTGCTGCTGCTGGTGCGGCGCGGCTCTCCGACGCGACTCGATGCGCGCGTCGCGGCTATCTGACGCGGCGGGCGGCGTCGCGGGCGGCAGCGGTGGCGGCTCGCGGGTGGAGGTGGAGGCTGGTGGCTGTGGTGGACCTTGAGTTTATTTCATGGTCGAGTACGGGGACCGGGGGGTCAACCGGGAGGCAGGGGGTTCGACCAGGCGACGGAGGACCGTGGGCCATCGCGGGGACCAGTCCGTCCGGAGGGCGCGTCCGGTAGATCCGGATGGTCTCACCCGGTGGGTGGCACCGAGGCGTCTTGGACGCTCAGCTCTACCTTAAGCTCCTGAGGGGCGCGTGGTTGTAACCACGTAGTAGGACTACAGCCCACCACAGACACCCTCCCCCACTCCTCACGTGTGTTCACACCCTCACCCTCTCCTCTCTCCTCTCTCTCTCTCTCTCTCTCCTCTCTCTCCTCTTGTCTGTGCTGTCTGCCTGACTCAGGCACTCAATCTGCCGATGCGTGATTGTGTGTGGGCTGCTCCGAGGGGGCCCTCTGTGCGATCCGACGGGTAGGGGGGCTGTGCCCGGGCGGTGTCCGGTGTGGAGTCCCCTTCTGATCCCGCCTGGGATGTTGGGTGTGAGGTTGTGGCGGCTTCGATCCCAAGGGGGGGAGCTGATCCCACTCAATAACCAACTCTCAGGGGCAGTAGGTGGGCGAGCTTCAGGCACGCTCATCTCGATCGTCAAGACGTTGCTACGCGCGGTCTTCCGCGGGGGGAGCTGCGTCGACGGGTGCGGGACCGCGGCGCAGCCAGTGCCGCGGCGAGGCCTCCGGCTGTTTGCGGCGGGCGGGTTGCTGCTCGCTGCGATGGCGAAAAACTCGTCTCGCCACACGCCAAGGGCTTATGCTCTGGCGAGACGTGAGGCGCATGCGCCCAGGAGGGGAGGGGGCATGTGTAACGACACTGCTAGAGATGCCTTTCGGGGCCCAGAGATAAAACTTCTGTGATGCCATGCGTGACCTAGTAGTGTCCCCAGCTATGGGCGTGTCCACGTTGGAGCCAGGTGTGGTGTGGGCGCGAGAATAGCTCCGCCGTTCATGGAGGCAACCGATGCGAGTCGACTGGTGTGTGTCGTCGTGGTTTCGTATCAAGAATTCTCTCTCTCGGGCGGTCGTGTGGGTTACTCTGCCAGCCTTTTTCTTATTGTTGTTCAGCCGCCGGGAGGGGGGGGGGGGGCTTAGCCACGACCGATGCGTCCTAAGATGTGTTCATGACAAGTGCGCATAAACACAAATCATATCAAGTACCCTACCATACCCTGATGGATGCCGCATCACCCACCTCTCCCCTGGGTGGGTGCTATATCAGAGAGTTACTCGTATTCCTGGGTTCGTGAACACATCTGGACGGATATACGAGTAACTCTCTGATAGAGCACCCACCCAGGGAAGAGGTGATGACACAAAATCTCTCTCTCTCTCTCTCTCTGAGGTGATGCGGCATCAGGTTATAGGATCCCCAAGGCGTACTTGATATGATATGTGTTTATGCGCACTTGAGAGAGAGAGATTTTTAGCAATACCAAACAACTCTAACACTCACACGTAATTTGGGGCCTGGAGCCCTGTTCACGCGCGCGCGAGACGTGCAGACAGGGTTGCCAGGTGAGAGCACTTGTCAGGAACACATCTTAGGACGCATCGGTCGTGGCCAAGCCCCCCCCCCCTCCCGGCGGCAGAACAACAATAAGAAAAAGGCTGGCCGAGTAACCCACACACGACGACCGTCGAATCCCTCTCGGCTCCTTGTCATGTACAACCTGGTCGGCCGTGACGTGATTGGACGTCGTGGCCAAGGTGCGATGCTCGGTCTGTTCGCCCTCACGCCATCCCTCCCGGTCCCGGTGCCGACCTCAGAGACGGCCCAGCCGCTCCTCTCGTCCGACCTCCCGGCGCTACACAGCCGCAACATCCAAGCAGGCCAGTTCGCGCCAGGCGAGCCCGTGCCGGTGTACGATTTCGCGCCAGGCGAGCCCGTGCCGGTGTATCGGTACTCGCAAGGGCAAGGCGAGCCCGTGCCGATGTACCAGTTCGCGCAAGGGCAAGGCGAGCCCGTGCCGGTGTATCAATACTCGTCCGGCATGGCGGCCCAGCCGTACGCGAACCAGCACTGGGCAGAGGTTCTGCCCGGCACGGTTGCGCCGCAAGGAGCGCCGGCGGGCTACTTTTACGACGGCGCCCCATCGGCCGAGCCCCTCCGATACGATTCGGGCTATGGCATGCCATACTCACAGCCAGCACTGGACGAGCAGTGCGAGTCGGATTGCGCGGATGCACTCTCCAAGGCGACCGGCGCCTGCCTGCTTGTGCCGACTCCTCTCATCGCGATCGTCGCCCCGATCTGCTACCTAGCCGTCGCCGAGGCCCAGGCGCACTGCGACCGGTGTCCCGAGATCATGTGCTACTCGATGGCCCCGGGCAGGACCGTCTACAAAAACTGGTGGGGTCTGTTCGGCTCGCCCGACGAGGAGCCCTTCTTCCCCTTTGCGAACCCGGGCCTCGACTACGAGTGCAAGAACGACTGGGCCGACATGCTCCCAGATTGGGGCGGGCGCGAGGCCCTCGAAGGCATCTGCGACATGTGCGAGCCCGTCTTTGATAAGTACGGCTCCGGCCGCGGCCGCAGCCTACTTCTCGACAACCTCCACATGGGGCTCATCTCCACCTCGGTGGACACCGCCGTCGACACCAAGGTGGACGTCGGCAAGGATACGGCGGCAAAGGCTCTGGACGAGATGTCGCCCGAGACGATTCGGGCGCTGGGAGGGAGGAAGGGCCTCACCTCTCTCGACGAAGCAAAGGTGGGGCTCGTCGCCGAACAAGCCAAGCTGCACGCGCAGGACAAGCTCAGACAGGGGGCCGTGCAAGCGGCCGCGTCCGCGACCGGCCTCGACGCGGACACCGTTGGCTGGCTCGGCTCATCGGTTGGCGCGCTGGACTACGCGTGCGACTGCGGATGGACGGAGGATTACGCGTGCCCGAGCGCAGAGCAGCCCGGCCGCAAGGGCTGGGCGCAGGACGCGTCGACGCAATGCTACAAGTACTGCTGCGAGGGCGTGGGGTCGCAGCTGAAATCGCTCGAAGAGATACGCGCCGAGGTGGGGCTTGACGACGAGACGGTGGCGAAGGGCCTTGGCTCGGTCGCCGACGCTGTCTCGGGCGACGACGATCAGGGTTACGGCAGCGAGCACTGGCAGCAGGGGAGTGGCTACGCAATGCAGCAGCCGTTCCAGCCGCAGCAGCAGCAGCAATGGCAGCAGTGGCAGCAGCAGCAGTGGCAGCAGCAGCAGCAGCAATGGCAGCAGCAAGCGCCGCCGCCGGCACAGTACCTGAATGAACGGCCGCAGCAACAGTACCAGCAGCCCCTCCCCGCTCAACAGTACGGCCCAGCCGCCGACACGTACGCGCAGACACAGCAGGGGTACACGCCGCCCTCCGCGCACCGCCGCAAGTTCTGGCAGCTTGGCGACGCGGGCCAAGGATGCGACGCGGTGTGCGCCGCGAGTGGCTCGGCCGAGTGCGACGTGGCGACGCTCCGCGGAGACGAGGCGGATGAGGAGTACGAGGTGGAGGGCATCGCGAAGAACCTCCTTGGCCAGCGGTGCGCCAGCAGCTCGGGCTCATCGCCCTCCTTTGCGCCTGCCATCGACGCCGCTGGAGGGTGCCTCTATGCCAACCACGGCGGCCGCTCCTGCACCGTCACGTCTGCTAGCCACCGTCGCTTCTGTCCCTGCGTTGTCTACTAGAATGGAGCTCCCGATCGCCCGGTGTTTAGTTCTGTGTACACATTGTTGTAACCTGGTCTGTGCAAGCTCCCGCACATCAGCTAGAGAGGACGGCATTTTCACATCTCTCTTGAGCTGAGCGGCACCGCTCGAGCAGCAGGACGAGATCAGATTCCCGTCGAGAAGTGCGCGCCACACACGACGAGGTGCTCCCCGCCGACTAGCGACTTGAACTTGACCACGACGGCGGAGAAGTCCAGCGAGTCATCAGGAGCAGCCGTCCACTGCTCCTGCTGCCAGCGGTCCTTCTGGTCGCGCAAGGTGTTGACCTCCGCCTTGCTCAAACAGCAGCACGTGGGCTGTTGTTTGCACGTCTCGCGCGCGCGTGAACAGGGCCTTTAAGTGCCAGGGCTTCAGGCCCCAAATGATGTGTGCGTGTTAGAGTTGTTTGGTATTGAAAATCTCTGATGGATGGCCCATCCATCCATCGCGTGATAGCGTGAAGAAAGAGTGCATACGCAACACCGCTCACCGAGGAGAGAAGAGCAATTCTCGACACTGGTGCGGAGCGGACCGACGAATCCGGCTCCAGCGTCGCGGATGTCTTCGCTGGTGCGGATATGGGAGGAACCGCCGTCGGCGCTCCAGCTCTGCCTGCTGGCACTGCGCAGCACGCACAGAAGATGCAGGCCCTGTACCGCACCCGCCGCAAGCAGGCCTACGCCCTCCTGGTCAAGAACATATCTTGCAAGGACATCAAGTTCCACCTTCGCGAGAATTTCTTCCAGCAGGGGGAGCAGGCGTGGCAGTACCTTTGCTCAATTGGGGACATGGAGCCGCAGCGCTCTGATGTCCGTGCGCACGATGCGGCGTGGGCAAAGATCAGCATCGGCGCCGACATTGGCATCAGTGGGTTCACTGTCACCAAGCTCCACAGCCACATTCGCCGCGTCAACGCCGAGCGCCCGCCTACTCACCGCCACGACGAGAGCGAGATCGCTGTTCGGCTCCTCGAGTGTATCAACGAGAACTCAAAGCTTTTCGGAGCCGAGAGCCTCTCCGAGATCAATAGCACCGGGCCTGACAACGGGTACTTCTGGATTGCTGGCACCGCTGCAGGCGTCGGTGGAGTCCCTCCTGCAGTCCCTGCCCGACGTGACCTCGCCAGACTCGTCGCGCACTATTCCACCCACTGGAAGAACGCGTTTGAGAACGGCCACCTCGGCCCGGAGCAGCTGCCGACCGCCAGTGGGAGGCGGGCCTCCTCTCAGAGCGTCGGGCTGTCAACCGAGGCGAAGGCTGCTGCCATGCAAGTCGAGGCCATGCAGATGGAGCACATCCGTGCCATTGTTCCGCGTGGCGCCGTCACCACCAGACCCGGTACATCGAGCGGATTGCCGCCCTCTACGGCAGCGAGATTGGCTCTCGTGCCCAGCCGGCTCGACCGACGTCCAGCGCGCCCTCTTTGATAAGCTCGAGCCTGCTGCCGAGTGCGACCGCATCCCCGTCACCGAGTTCCTGAAGCCGCTAGGAACCATCGGGTGGCCTGCCGAGATGACGCGCCCCGATATCAAGTACTTCTTCTCGAAGCTCGGCTCTTTCTCTCAGGCTTGCGGCGCCGTCCATCGTGACGCCATCATGACCGTCATCAACTATCTCAACGCCACAAAGCAACTCGGCATCACCTACGGCGGAAAGCTCAAGATCCCCTACGGACTCGACACTTTCCCGCCAGGCTTCATTGAGTCTCGTGGCCTCCACGCCTACCATGTCCATGACGCCTCCTTCGGCAAGGCGCCACACTACGGCGGATGCGTCGTGATGTTCAACAACGGCGCCATCGACTGGAGCGCCAACAAGTCCAAGATCGAGGCTCTCAGCGTCGCCGAAGAGGAGACCGCCACCGCCTCCGTCGCCGCCAAGAAAGTCGTCTCCTGCCGGCTCATGCTCGAGGACGCTGGCCGAGCTGTCGCAGGCCCCACGCCCCAGCTCGGTGACTGCAAAGCCGTCTTTGACATCATCGTCAAGCCCGGCTCTACTGCTCGCACGCGCTACTACGAACGTGCCACCAGTTTGTCAAGCGCCTCTTCATGCTCCGCCACGTCGCGCCGTACCTCGTCGGCACTGCTTATATGATCGCCGACGTCTTCACCAAGACGCAGGCGACGCGAGCTATGTTCTTCACCTGTCGCGACTACATGCTCAACGCCAGCAACGGCCCCGGCTTTGCTGTGACGCTCCAGGGGCAAGCTGCCCGGCTGTGGAGCAAGCTCGTCGCGACCGTCGGCAAGGCGTGAGTCATCACCGCCTTCGCCGAAGACGCGCGAGTCGTCCGAGATAGTTGCCGATGCAACTAGGGGGGAGCGTTAGAGACGACTCTCTCTCTCCCAACTGTGAACAGTCGTTATCTCAGTCGTTATCTCTATATGCGCAGCTATTCATTCATAGCCGCGCCTGTTGTTTGTGTGTGTATCCGCGCTCTTGGCGCGATTACGAGACGGACAAGTTTGTGTTTTGAGCTTAGCCTTCGATGTTATGAAAAACAAACGCAAGGCGCACATGGCATATCACTCTCGGGCTCACAGACATCCCTCACACCCGCCGTTTTCTACTTTTTCGTAATAGTATTCCCATTGCGAGGGCGGACCACTCCTAGCGTGCAGACCGCGGGAGCTGGTGCCGCGGCCAGTGTAGACCTGGCCTGCGCTGTGACGCGCGCGCTCATCTTCAACGGTGAACGCGTCTGTGGCACGACTCCACCACCGTCGGCATGCGTCGTCGCAATCGAGCCCTCGTACCATTCTGGCTGCTGCTCGGATGCACCACGAGCAAATCTGAGTTGGCAGCATCTTCGCACGAGTACGATAAGTATGTTATGGCGCAGCGCAGCAAGACTGACCCTCTGTCCAGACGTGGCGCGACAAGGCTTCAGTGGGTGACCCGCCCGCAGCTCGCCGTCATTGCTGAATATGCCCAGAAGCACTTGCAGCTTTCCACCAAGTTTGCGCTTTGCCATGGTGCTCGAAGTGGGCGCGAGGCCGTCTGGTTCCGAGAGCTTCTCCCCAACGAACAGGTTTGGGGGACGGAGCTCTCGCCGGTCGCTGCACGCAGTGCTCCATGGACCATGCAAGGCGACTTTCACGACGAGAGGCCGGAATGGGTGGGCGCGGCTGATTTCGTGTACTGTAACGCGCTCGACCACTCCTACAATGCGAGCCTCGCAATCACACGCTGGATGCAGCAGGTGCACACCAAGGGCGCGACCATCATCCAATGGAGCAACTTTCACGAGAGGAAGGACCACGGCCCCGCCGCGGTCGACATCTTCTCTGCGACTCGCCGCGAGATGGTGCAGTTGATCTGCAGCCTGCCGAGTCGGTACAGCCTCTTCATCCTCACGCTCCCAGAAGGGGCTACGTTCAGCGGACGCAGTAATGAGCACGCGTACGTCGTCACTCACACGGGGAGCAATCGGACCAGGGGAGAATGTGGGCAGAGGACATAGGTCATAGCCTAGATGGTCATGGCGAGATCAGGTGATGATGCGGTTGTAACGCGGTTGTGCTTGTACATCCTCTCGCGGTGCGACGTCCTCAAGACCGCCCGGCGACCGCGGTTACGTCCGCGGTACCGGCAGGGCCGCGACCCGCGTCGAGGGTGCCGTGGCGTACAGTAAACCCCGTCGCTCCTTCTGTACGGGAGATTCACAGCTTCAGCCTTCACTACGGCTCTACCGACGGATTGTACTAAGTAATCCGAATCTCTCACGCAGGTCGACAGTGCGGATCTCTCACTCACTACGTAATGCGGATCGGATCTCTTGGATCTTTCACGTGGGCAGTGCGGATCTCATCCCGCGGATAGTGCGGATCCCTCCCGAGGATATACGGATCTCTCTCATCTCTTCTTGGCCAGCAAAAAGTTTTTTGGCTGCGCGCTGTCCACGGCACGGTCCCATGCCGGCTGCGCGAGCTGCGAGCACGCAGCCCAATATGGCGGACGCTGGGCCCAAGGTTTCGCTCGCCGACGTGGCTGCGCGTCTGCTCGAGCAGCCACTCCCCTCCTCGAGCGGCGGCGCGCCAATCCTCGCTCGACGCAGCTCGGCCGTCCGTCAGATTGACGATGCCAAGCGCGAGGAGCGCGAGGCCGCTGCGATATCTCGCGCCAAGCGCAGCTTAGCCACGCAGGCGCACACGACACTCCGCACCGGCGCGGACGCCAGCTCCGCGGTGCTTGAGCGGCAGCTGAAAAAGATCGCTACCCGCGGTGTTGTGCAGGTGTGCGCACCGGCGCCGCCAACTTCCGGACGCCGCGCTCCACTGCCCTTGACGCCCCGTCCCCCGGCGGCAGCTGTTCAACGCGGTGCGC
>NW_005197351.1:618502-620073 GCF_000372725.1 Emiliania huxleyi CCMP1516
TGACAAACCAAACGGGATAGGGGAACCCAGTTAGAGACATAGATTAAGAAAAGAGCATAAAGAGGAGTGACGAATTTCAGGTACAGGAGATGGCGCACCGAAGAGGGACCAAATTTCTTACCCAAGGGGCGTGAAAAGGGGTATAGACCAGTGGGGACCCCCCACCATAGGGACGAAACGATGGCTCAACCACAAGGAGAAGATGGCGGCCATTCTACGGCATCTTGTCGAGCTATATGAGCCCCCACACACCCGGGTGAGTAGAATGAGCAGTCTACTCACCCTGAGTGCCCGCCGTTCTCCATGGCGCGCGTAGCTATGACAGGGACCGCGGCCGCGGACCCGGTGGCGGACGGGGCTGGTGCGCAAGCGCCGGCCACCGTCGTGCCGCCGGGGATGCGCAGCGGACGCTGGAATAGCTCCGATCGCGCGCAACTGGAGGACGCGGTGATGGTCGCAAGGATCGCAGGTGCGTCGCAGGTCAGGCTGATAAGGCCTGGCTACGCGACCATCGAGATCGACCTGAAGCACGAGAAGGCCGCGGGCGACCGCGAGCCGGTTCAGGCGGCGGAGCGCTCGTACGTCGAGCGCACCGCGCCAAAGAAGAAGGAGCTCACCAAGGAGCAGCTCGCGGCTCGGGCCGCGGCACGCAAGGCCAAGAAGATCCGGCAGAAGGAGCGCCGGGCGAAGGAGGCTGGCGAGCGCGCCGCGAGCGAGGCCGAGCGCGCGGAGGCCCCGCGCGCGCAGCTGCGCGAGAACATCGAGTACGTGGTGGCCGGGCTGCGGTCTGCAGCTGCGCAGGCGCGCAGCCAGGCCGGGTCCAACATAGGAGTCGAATACTCGCTGCCCCCGGAGAGGGACGACGGGTATCGACGCGGCCCCAGCAAGGTGTACGCCACAGTTCCCCAGGGGACCGTGGCGACGACGGTCGCCCCGGACTGGCTCGCGAACGAGCTGGCCGGGCGCGGCAAGATTGATGCGGCATGCCGCGACCGCATGGTCATGCACCTGATGACGGCCGCCGGCGCCTCGGCGCCGGCCGACGCCGTGTTCAGGTTCACGGCTGGCGAGGCAATGCAGACCGAGGACGACGACGAGGACGCCGACCGCTCCGAGGAGTATTCCGACGACGACGGGAGGGCGTCCGACTAGTAGCTGGCCTCACCCATATCTTACCCTCTGCCCCCCCCCTCCTGCTACCCCCCAGGCTAGATGGAGTAGTCACAGATAGCCCCACACAGCCCCTTACCCCGGGTACTACCCCTTCACCCTCGCCTCGCCGTGTTTCTGAACACGTAGACGACCACGCTGTGGGGGTTGTGTTATAGGAGTAGGAGTGGGGTGCGCAGGTTGCTCACCCACGGCACCGGGCCGGTGCTTGCACTTTGAATGCCGTGGGGCTCCTGCCCGTGTCCGGGCGTGGAGATGCGAGGGTCGCCCCCCCTTGCCCCACCACTTTGTGTGTGTGGAGACGTTTACCTTACCTTACCTTAGCCTTGCAGCTAAAACTGCTAAGCCTAGAGCCGTAAGGAAGGGGGGTAAGAAGGCGTAAGGTAAGCTTCTCCACACAC
>NW_005197351.1:620482-621322 GCF_000372725.1 Emiliania huxleyi CCMP1516
AGCGTCGCCGAAGAGGAGACCGCCACCGCCTCCGTCGCCGCCAAGAAAGTCGTCTCCTGCCGGCTCATGCTCGAGGACGCTGGCCGAGCTGTCGCAGGCCCCACGCCCCAGCTCGGTGACTGCAAAGCCGTCTTTGACATCATCGTCAAGCCCGGCTCTACTGCTCGCACGCGCTACTACGAACGTGCCACCAGTTTGTCAAGCGCCTCTTCATGCTCCGCCACGTCGCGCCGTACCTCGTCGGCACTGCTTATATGATCGCCGACGTCTTCACCAAGACGCAGGCGACGCGAGCTATGTTCTTCACCTGTCGCGACTACATGCTCAACGCCAGCAACGGCCCCGGCTTTGCTGTGACGCTCCAGGGGCAAGCTGCCCGGCTGTGGAGCAAGCTCGTCGCGACCGTCGGCAAGGCGTGAGTCATCACCGCCTTCGCCGAAGACGCGCGAGTCGTCCGAGATAGTTGCCGATGCAACTAGGGGGGAGCGTTAGAGACGACTCTCTCTCTCCCAACTGTGAACAGTCGTTATCTCAGTCGTTATCTCTATATGCGCAGCTATTCATTCATAGCCGCGCCTGTTGTTTGTGTGTGTATCCGCGCTCTTGGCGCGATTACGAGACGGACAAGTTTGTGTTTTGAGCTTAGCCTTCGATGTTATGAAAAACAAACGCAAGGCGCACATGGCATATCACTCTCGGGCTCACAGACATCCCTCACACCCGCCGTTTTCTACTTTTTCGTAATAGTATTCCCATTGCGAGGGCGGACCACTCCTAGCGTGCAGACCGCGGGAGCTGGTGCCGCGGCCAGTGTAGACCTGGCCTGCGCTGTGACGCGCG
>NW_005197351.1:624564-626322 GCF_000372725.1 Emiliania huxleyi CCMP1516
CGCTGCGGGCGGCGCGGCGGCTGCGCGACGAGCTGGCGGAGCGCAGAGGACCCGCGAGGCCAGGGCGCTGAAGCGGCAGCGGCAGAAGGAGGAGAAGGCGGCGGCGAGGCAGGCGGCGGCGGCTGAGCGGGCAGCGGAGGAGGACGAGGCGCGGGCGGCGGACGAGGCGCGGGCGGCGGAGGAAGCGGATCGGGTGGTAGCAGAGGCTGCGGCGGCGCGGGCGGCGGAGGAGGCGGAGGCGGCGTCGCGGGCAAGGGAGGAGGCAGAGGCGCGGGCAAGGGAGGAGGCAGAGGCGCGGGCAAGGGAGGAGGCAGAGGCGCGGGCAAGGGAGGAGGCAGAGGCGAAGGCGAGGGAGGAGGCGGCAAGGGAGAGGGAGGAGGCGAGGGTGAGGGCGGAGGCGGAGGCGGCGGAGGTGGCGGCGGCGGAGGCAGCGGCGGAGGTGGCGGCCATAGAGGCGGCAGTGGCGGCCGTGGCGGCGGCGGAGGCTCAAGAGGCGGCGGCAGCGGCGGCAGCGGCGGCAGCGGCGGAAGCGAAAGCTTCGGCGAGTGTCGCCGCCCTCGCCGCCGCCGCCGCGCCGCCCGCCGCCGTCCCTCTCGACGAGCTCATCGCGGCGACTGACGGTTTTGCCGAGGCGCGCAAGGTGGGCGAGGGAGGTTTTGGGCGCGTCTACCGCGCCGACGCGCTGCCGTCGCTTCCTCGCGTCGCTTGCGGGTTCGCCGTCAAGACGGCGCTGGTTGGTGTCGGCGCCCAAGGCCTCGCCGAGCTGCAGAGCGAGGTGCGCACGCTCAGCGCGGCGTGCCACCCGTCCCTGCTCCCTCTCCTCGGCGCTTGCTTGGCACCGGCGAGAGCGTGCCTCGTCTACCCCCTCTGCCGCGGCGGCAGCCTCGAGGACCGCCTCTACCGCGCTCCAGCCGCATTGCAGCGGCTCCGCATGCTCGGCTTCGAGACGCCGCCTCCGCCGCTCTCCTCCGCCGCACGGCTCCGCGTGCTGCGCGACGCCGCGAGCGCGCTGCATTACTTGCACAGCTGCTCTCCGATGATCCTGCACCGCGATGTTTCGGCGGGCAACATCCTGCTCGACGAGCGCGGCAACGGCTACCTCGCCGACGTGGGCCTCGCGCGCGCGGCAGAGGCGACGGCCGGCAGCAATGGACAGGTCTCGCACCTGTCGACGCAGCGTATCTTTGGCAAGCCAGGCTACATGGACCCGATCATCACGCAGGATGGCCAGGCCAGCGTGCTGACCGACGGCTATGCGCTCGGCATCACGCTGCTCGTCGCCCTGACCGGCCGCGGCGCTCTGGGTTTGCTCAACGCGTGCGAGGATGAATTGGAGGAGCCCGACACGGCGGAGCGCATCGCGGCTGCCGACGCGGGCTGGTCGGCGGCGCAGGCCGAGGAGCTGGCGCGGCTCGTGGTCGGGCTGGCATACGAGCGGAAGAAGAAGCGGATGCCGCTCGCAGAGGCGCTGCCGCGGCTGGAGGCGCTAGTCGAAGCGGCGGTGGAGGTGGGGGAGACGGCGGCAGCCGAGGAGCGCCTGTGTGACCTCTGCTGGGACGCGCCGCGCTCGGTCCGCTTCGCGTGCGGCCACGCTCTGTACTGTGAGACATGTGTGCCTCGCGTGCTGGAGCGCGACACCAACTGCCCGGCCTGCCGCCAGCCGGCGCTGCCCATCGTCGCAACTGGGCGGCTGGTGGCGGCGCAGACGACGTTTGTCCACCAGCCGCCCTCGCGCACCGTGCCCCAGGCTCAGCCCGT
>NW_005197351.1:627752-628676 GCF_000372725.1 Emiliania huxleyi CCMP1516
CCCGCAGGCGCGCCGACGTGCTGCCCGAGCGCGTTTGGAGGCAGCAGCAGCTCCTCGCGAGGCGCCTTCGGAGGGGTGCCACAGCCCTTTCCCAGCCGCGCGCGAGTTGAGCTCCGATTTGCGCTCTTTTTCGCACACGCCCGACGCTAGTAGGTGAGGATCGACCATCCTCCGCAAGCAGGGCTTCGTCGGGCGCGTCTTCGTCGAGCGGTGGTGCATCTCCCATGCTCCCACCCGCGCCCTCCTGGCAGCCCGCCCGCGGCCCACACCGACGCCCTCACGGGCTCACCCTAGTCGTAGGTGCGGTTTTTTTGCGTGCCCCCCGTCGATACGGGGCGCTGGGCGATGGCTGGGCTTGTCGCCGGGCGAGCTGGCCCCTCAGTCGGCCGCGGAGCGGAGATGCAAAATCGAGGCGGCGCGGCCCCTGCGCGCAGCCTATCCGGCCGGCGCGCGCATGGTTCCGTAGCCCGTCTAGTGCCTCACTGACCAACTCCAGCGCTACGGTGCACGTGGCCGGTGTGGTACTGCTACTGGGGCTGGGCAGCCTTGGGGCCGGCGGAGACCGCCGTCTAGCGGTCGCACTAGTCGGATATCGTTGTTTGACCTGTTTGTTCAACGGTTGTTTGACCATACTTTGAGCCTTAATTATTAATTCGAGTTTGGGTCTCTGAGGTCGATACTAGCGTCTATAACTTGCCACAAGCATGCTTTACAAAAGTCCTGCTGAGCGGGACTCGCAGAACCACCGTCCGCGCGCGCTGTGAACAGCGCCGTGGTCAATCACTGTTCAACGTCGTTGAACACGTGACGGTCCAGTAACCGCTCGACTCCGCGCGCGGGGCCACGGCGGAAAACGGGCGCGCGGGTGCCCGGGCGCAAGCGGGCGCGGATTTGGCGCCCGGGGAGGAGGGGGGGGGGGGGGGT
>NW_005197351.1:630268-632116 GCF_000372725.1 Emiliania huxleyi CCMP1516
GGCCTTGAGCGTTGAGCACATGAGGGTTGAGGGAGTCGCGGAGGAGGAGGGATAACGCAGGCAACGCAGGGACGGGCCAACAGCCAGTGGGACGAACGAGGGCCGCGACGGCGGCTCAAGCGGAAGGGAGCGGAGACGGTGGGCAGCGAGCGAAGTGGGTGAGACTGATGATGCTCCTTCGACTTAGGTCTGATCGTGCCGTTTCGGGGCGCTCTAGACTCGTGTCACACCGATCGTGCACCCTGTCAGTGCGTGCGCGCGGTCCGGCTGCGGGTTCTTTCCGTTCAGCCACGGTGCCGTGGCTGGACGCAGGCGCATGGGCTGGAGATGGAGAGGCGAGGTTCCGGGGAGGCCTAGAGAGCGCGCGCGAAGAATTCTTTTTCTTGCGGCTCAGAGTGCTCTTATCAGTGCCGACAGCTCTCTCTCCGCTCGCGCGCCGCGATGCTCATCGCGGTGCCGAGCGGCGCCGAGGCCGCCTCGTCCTCGACACCAGCACCGGAGCGCGCTGGATCGTGCCCCTTCCTCCGGGCGCGACGCACGGCACGACGCTGACCATCGCTCGCCCGCCGACGGCCGCCCCCGACGAACACATCGTCCGGGTCGTGCTCATGCCGCCGCCGGGCGCGGTCGGGTACGCGAAGTCAGGGAGGGACCTCGCATTGGCCTGTATAAGGTTTTCCGGAAAACAAAAAGGAAAACAGGGGGTCCCCAGCACTTTGCGTTTCCGGAAATTTCCAGGGAAAACAGAGGGTGTTTGGTGCTCCGTTCTGGAAACTCGCTGTTTTCCCTGAGTCTGAGAGCTGGTCTGGGGCAAAATCTAAGGCAAAATTGAGGAAATCGACAAAATACGCAGGCGGTCGCAGGGAAAATTCCAGGTATGCACGGGTTCTCCGCAAAATTCCCGGCATTTTGCCGATTTGGCCTAAAATTTGGCTGATTTTGGGCCCAAACCAGCCTCGACTCGGCTCAGAGCCCAAAATTTGACGATTTCCACGGAGTTTTCCCGGGAAAAGAGAGAGGAAAAGAGAGGGTGTTGTAGAGAAAAAAGGAAAGGAAAACAGACGGGCGGGGTGCGAGAGGAAAACCTTATACAGCCTAAACCTCGCACTGTCTGGCCTCTAGATGGCCTTCTCCCCTGCTCCCCAGCCGCAGCGCCTAGCTGGCTCGGCCGCCGCCTCCTTGGCCTGCCGCTGCGTCGCCGTCGGTGTGTAGCCCATCGTTGGGACCAGTCGCTCTCCCTGAACTCGAGCAGCAGTCACGCGTGTGAATTTTCACCCGATTCGCGTTTAGCGGCAGTCTGGCCGCGCGGGTACGCGGACCAATCGCGACTCTCGTCGTCGTCGTCACTGGGACCGCCGTCGCGGCCCTCGCCTATCGGAGGTGGATGGCACCCAAGAGCAAAGCCCCAGCCGAGCACGATCCTTGGTTGGTCGCAGTGACCAGCTATCCCATGAGCGGCCGTGGCTGCCACCGTGGCCGTCAATTTTCCGAGGCCGAGCTGGTGTCGCGAAGCACGACAGCTGTCGAAGGGCAGTTTGAGACGGAGGAGGAGGCGGTTGCACAGGCCAAGCGCGTGCGGCAGTGCACCGCGGAATTCGAGGACTGGGCCGACGAGCACTTCGGCACAGGGCCGCCGCCGTGGGACTCGGCGGAGGGCGAGAACTTCGACAACGACTCGGAGGTGCTCATCCGCGTGGTGCGGCAGAGCGTGCTCGATGCGGAGAAGAAGGCCGACGAGGCCCTGCTGCAGAAGGCCGCGCGCACTGCTGCGCAAAAGCAGCAGAAGAAGAAGAAGCAGAAGGAGTCAGCGTTGCAGCGCTCGGGCAAGGTCCACTACTCCTTCCCCGG
>NW_005197351.1:632986-655564 GCF_000372725.1 Emiliania huxleyi CCMP1516
GGGCGGCGGTTGGGAGGGCGGGGTTGGGGCGGCTGCAGTGCCGGCGGTGGGGAGGGTGGGAGGCGGGAAGCCGGCGGCAGCTTCGCCGACACACACACACACACACTTCGCCGCCGCGCCATTTTATTCGCCGTGTCATAATGCAAGGTTGTCTGAGAGGCCTTGCGCCCTAGTTTGTGGGGACTCGGCGCGCCACTGCGTTCGTCGCGCCGCTGTCGCCTCGCGGGGATGGGATGCGTCGAGAGCGTCCCTGCGCGCACGTCGAGGAGCAGCAGGCCGCGCCTCTCGTCCAACCACGAGCGGATGGCTCCGTACAAGGACGAGGCTGACGACACGAGCAGCGAGGCGAGCGACGCGGAGGACGCGGCGTTCGATGCGTGGGACGCCATGGAGCAGGCCGAGGAGCTGAGCTACCTCGAGCAGCAGCTGAAGGGGTGCAGCGTCGACGAGCTCATGACGAAGCGCTTCCCCACGCGTGGCGGCGCGCTCGCCAGCCCGCGCGGCGGCGGCGCCGCTGCCCACAGCCAGTGGAGCTCGGTCGCGGCGGCGCTCACCTACGACGGCGACTTCGCCCTCTCGCCGCCATACACGCTCAAGAAGGCGGGCGAGCTCTACTCGTACCTGCGCTCACCCAACGCGAAGCCCCTGCCCCGCAAGATGGTCTACGAGATGCTCATCGCCGCCAGCCACGCCTTTGAAGCGCAGGCGACGCCCTCCACACACCGACGCGTTCGCCGCCGTCCCTGCCGCCAGGCCTGTCGCCCTCCCGTCCGCAGGCCGCCGCCTGCGGCTCGCTCATCCACGTGCCGCCGCCCGCCAAGCCGGGCGAGCGGCTGCTCGTCTGCGGAGACACGCACGGCCAGCTGCAGGACGTCCTAGTCATCTTTGAGGAACATGGCCTGCCAGCTCCGGGCAACGCGTACCTATTCAACGGCGACATCGCCGACCGCGGCCGCAACGCGACGGAGATCTTCGTCCTCCTCCTCGCCTTCAAGCTCGCGTGCCCCGACATTATGCGCGACGCCGGCCTTTACGCCGCCGCGCTACGCGTCACCCCCCCCCCCCTCACCCGGCTCGCGGACCGGGGTGATAGGCACATCAACCGCGGCAACCACGAGCAGCGCGACCTGAACGAGCGGTGCGACCCCCGCAGTGCTACCCGCGCCGCCGCATCCACCGCCGCCGCTTTCGCTGCCGCATTCACCTCCACCGCCCTTGCCGCCGGCCGCCGCCGCTTTCGCCCAACCCGCCGCCGCCGCCGCCGCACCATCCTCTCGCACCAGCCCCCCACGCCCGAGCTGGGGGTTTCTCCCGCCCGCGCTGCTCATCGCACTCCCCCGCGCCCCTTGCCTCGCAGGCCCTTCGCAAACGGCGGCGGCTTCGCGTGGGAGGTGCGCGCAAAGTACCCGCACGACGAGCTGCTCATCGACCTCTTCCAGAACCTCTTCACCAACCTGCCCATCGCCTCGCTCGTCGGCGAGTGGGCGCTCGTGATCCACGGCGGGCTCTTTCGCGAGGAGGACGTCACGCTCGACGACATCCGCGCCATCGACGCCTGCCGCCAGCCGCCGTCCGTCCTGCAGGCCCGAAATCGCACGCCGGCACAGTGACAGTCAGACACGCAACACGGGGTCCCTGGGCATTGGCGTGTTCACCGGGTGCGGGACGTCGCGATGCTACCACACTACCCACGGGGCTGAACCCACACTGGATTCAATACTCTGGAGGTATGGTACACGCAGACGCGCGACGACACGCTGCTCTTCGACGCACTCTGGGCCGACCCTCATGACGGCGACGGCATCGTCGCCTCCGACAACCGCGGCGGCGTCTCGATCCAATTCGGGCGCGACCTGACAAAGGCCTTCTGCGCGCGCAACGGTGCCCCCCTCCCGGCCGACTCCAGCGATGGCAACGCCGGGTGCCGCTCACCCCCCCACCCCCACCCACCCCCACCCCGCGGCCACGGCCACGCTAGGCGTCCAGTCGATCATCCGCTCGCACCAGCTGCCCAAGCGCAAGCGCGGGTACGAGATCCAGCACGACGCGATGCTGCTCACCATCTTCTCCGCCTCAAACTATGGCGGCGTCTGCGGCAACCGCGGCGGCGCCCTCGCGCCCGACGACCGGCGGAGAGGCGGCTCGGACGGGCGGGCCGAGGCGGGGCTGCTGTTGTGGATGTAGGCGTCCTCGTCTTCGACGACCGCGGGCCGGCCGAGGTCAAAGAGTTTTACGCGCCGCCGCTCGACGAGTACCGGGCGCTCTGCGAGGAGCGGGCCCTGCTCGTCGTCATGCCGCGGATCGCACACTGGCTGGCGTGCGCGCGCCTCGGGCCCGCTCGGCGCCCGCAGCGGCAGCAGAGTCGCGGGCGGCGTGCCGCCGCGCTGGCCTCGTGGCGCCAGCTGCTGTACCGAGTGAGCGCGTCGGGCGTGCCGCTCTCGCCTCGCCGGAGGCGCAGCGACGGGCCCCACAGCTCCTGGGACCTCAGCCCGTCGCGGGCCGCGCTGCGGGCGGACGCCGCGCCGGCGGCCGAGCCGATCTCGCCTCGCCGCTCCGAGAGCCTCTTGGACAGCCACTCTCCGAGGCACCGCGGGCGGGGGAGCAGCAAGCAGCTGCTCGCGCAAACCTTCCCGCCGTCCCGCGGGCTGCGTCCCGTCCAGAGCATGTCGCCGCGCGTCCCGCGCGGGAAGCCGGCCGACGAGCCCTCGGGGCGGCGCCCGCTGCTGCGCGCGCAGACCGTCTACGACGGCAGCTCGTGTGCGGGCCAGAGGCGAGTTGTGCGCCACTCGCTCATCTCGGTGCCGCTGCGGCCGTCCGTCGCCGAGCGGCGCTCGAGCGGCGACCTCGTTCCGGGAGGGCACCGGATCGAGCGTGTCGTCTATTGCGAGGAGGAGGACAACACCATCCTCGTCGACGACGATATCCTGCAGGCGATGCGAATGCTGATCTGCCGCTCAAAGTCGCAGCTGACGCGCGCGTTCGTGGCAGCCGAGCAGCAGTCGGCGCACCGCCAGGCCACGGCGCACCGCGGCGCGGCGGCGCCTGCCGTCAGCCTCCGGCGCCACGTCCTGCCGTACGCGCAGTGGGAGGCGGCGCTCGCGGCGCAGTTCCCCGAGTACGGCGCCCTCTGGCCGGCGTACGCGCCGCGCCTGCTCGCGACGGCCGCCGAGGCGGGCACGAGCGGCGAGGGGGTCCCGGGCGGGCAGGTCCAGTACATGCTGTGGCTCGACCGCTTCCAAGTCCGCCTGCCATGCGGCCGTTTCGAAGAGTTTGAGCACTCGGTGCTCAGCCGACTTCATCGCGCGCTGCTGGCGCGCTCGCGCGAGATGTCGCTGGCGGAGCTGCTGTCGTATTTCGACCCCGCGACGCGCTCCGGCGCGCGGCAGTGCGAGGTGCTGCAGGTCCTCGGCAGCTTCAACCTCGGCCTCTCCTCGCGCCAGCTGAGGCAGCTGGTGTACGACCTCGGCTACGCCGACCCGCGACACCCCGCAGAGCCGGTCGAGGTGCTCCGCGCTCTGCTCGTGGTTGCGAGCCCCGAGATGCAGGCGGGGCAGGGAGAGGGCGAGGGCGACCGCCGGTCGAGCGGCGGGCGGAGCGACGGCAGCGACTTCATCTCGCCACGCAACTCGTGCGGCCGCGAGGCCCGACGCCACTTGCGCGAGCTGCGCTCCACCCTGCGCGCCAGCCGGGCCCACGTGTACGGGGTGCGAGCGCGCTCTCCGCCGGCTCCTCCTCCCGCTCCCTGTGGCGCCCCAACCGGCCTCCGCGTCGGCTCCTTAGGCGCTCTGCGGCGGCTCGCTCCTCGCCATCTTGAGACGGTCCGAGGCGGACGGCGCGCTCTCGTACCCCGACGTGTGCGAGTTGCTGATGGCTTTGCAGTCGGCGTGCGGCGTCTCGGTCGTCGCGCGGGGTGCAATGGAGCGGCTCGTCCAGCACATCGACCTCTCGCGCGCAGGCCAAACCGCCCCGGCATGGCGCTCCCGCGCGCGCGACGGTCTCGTGTTTTGACCTCGCCGCCCGGCCCTTGCCGCAGGCCGCGTCAGCTACCTCGAGTTTGTGGCCGCGTTTGGGCTTCCGGAGAGCGACGAGGGCGCGGCGGCGAGACGCCGCTCGCGCCGCTCGCGCCGCTCGAGCGTGTACGCACGCCGTTCGAGCGCGCAGTCGGACGCCGAGCTGGAGGACGCGAGCGCGCGTTTCGGGCTCAAGGTGATGCAGGCCATCCTGTCGGCACTATACGACCGCACGCCGGTGATGCAAAAGGCCTTCCGCCACTTGGACGAGTCGGGCACCGGCTTCCTCGCCGAGCACGACTTTGAGCAGGCGCTCGAGGTGGTGCTCGCACACGAGCGCGCCGAGCACGACGTGCTGCAGCGCGAGCAGGTCCACGCGCTCGTCCTCTCGCTGCGGGGCTCGAGGCTCACTGACGCCGAGGGGCGGATCGACTATCCGGCCTTCATCCAGTCGTTTGTGGTCGTCGACACGCTCAACGCAATGTGAGGGGCGGCCTGCCTAATTCACGTCGACATGGCGGATGACGCGAGATGATTTCCGGCGAGGAGACGCCTGTGCGTACAGATCAGTACCGGTGTCGCACCACCGCCGCGCGCCCCTCCTCTCTTCCTCACGAGCCAAGTATCGGGTTCCTCTCTCTCCGCATGAGACGCCCGTGATGTGCATGCCCATGTGTGGATGTGCGATGGCGGAAATTCAAAAGAAAGAAAGAAAGAGAAGTTGACACTCTGGAAGTGGAACACGACAACGCGGGAAGAATCAAGAAATTCTTGTAGCGGAAAATTCTTTTCCCCCACAGAGTACCTGTGTTAGTGCCAGTGCGCGCCAGTCCAGAGAGAGTGTTTTTGTTCAGTCCCGTGCCCCAGTTTACATAAAAATAAAAACATCCCGAGCTAGGGCTGGGTCGAGGACAGACACGTCCCCACCTTTGCAGGATTTTGCAAAAGCGAGGGAGGAGGGCCCGCATCGCCGTGCCCAATGTTGTGCGAGGGAGCGGTCGCCTATGGTAAATTCTTTTGTACCTGTGCTAGTGCCAGTGCGCGCCAGTCCCGTGCCCAAAGAAAGAAAGAAAACAGACAACCCAAGGGAGGGATGGGAGGAGACGGCACGCCGCCACCACACAGGGATTTTAAGGAGAGGAGTCCCGTGCCCAGCGTGGTAGGTAAAATTCTTTTCCCCACGTGTATACCGGGTTGCCGCCGGGTGTCTATCTGTAGGAGTGGCTTCAAGAAGTCACTTAGTGACTTCTCGAAGTCACTCGCCCCCGCGCGCACAGTACGTGCTCTAGCGGCCGGCCCGTGCACCGTGCGAGCCCCCGCGGACTCGGCCCCAGTCGGGCCGCGACGGGAGAGGCTGTATGTATGTAGTAAGGTGAAGAACAGTCAGGCTCGGACTGGACACCAACGCGGTATGGGTGGACGCAAGACAGATGATGACGACACGCACGAGCGACACACAGACACAAACAAGGCTGTTTGGGTGCCAATTGTTTTCTCCTTAGTTAAGCTGCCGAGCGAGCCCACATCGACTTTATCTCTCCTGGCCGCCTCTGCTCGGCTCCTCGCCTCTCGTCGTACACCGAGAATGCTGAGCGCCCTCCTCTGCTGCGGGCCATCCTTCGCACTGCCTCGCCGCCACTTCGTCGCTGTGTCTGCGGCCCTCGCCGGTCCTCCGTGCCACACCTCCGCCGCGACCGCACCGCCAGGATTCGAGGCGAGGCGCGTCGAGGGAATTGGAGGCGGCTTCGACATGCTGAGCGAGCAGCCCATCGTCGACGTGGACGTGCTGTACCCTCCCTCGCTCAACGGCACGTGGGTGTGCGAGCGCCGTGTCGCGGCGGTCGAGGGTGACGTTGGCCAGGCGCAGGGCGCTTGGAAGCTGCTCGGCGGGACGGGCGACATTCAGAGCGGAGAGAAGTACTACGTTCGCTTCGTCGACCTGAGGCGCTCGAGCGACGCCATGACTGGGCTGGACGGGCGGCGCTACTACGGCGACGTCTTTGACCGCGGTTTTGAGATTGAGTCGCGAACCGGCGGGGCGGCTGTCCGCTGGGACGCACGCACGCCGAATCTTTTGCGGTACGAACGGGAAGCTGGCGGCCCGGGCTCGGCGGCGGAGCTCAAGGTGGTGGAGAGGAGTGTCGAGCTGCCGAGTGAGAAGGGTTGGGGCTCGAACGAGCTCATCCGTGTCACAACGACGTCGAGCGCCTTTGGCTCGAGCTTTGACGTCACGTACGCTACGCGGGTACAGCGCCGATGGCGGCGCGCCACCACATCCGAGGGCGACCGCGTGGTCGAGGGCCTCGAAATTATCAAGACGTACCGCGTACTCGACGGGGTGGCCGGAGTCGAGATGCCGACTTCGACGCTCAAGTCGACAATCCGGCTGACGCGGCCGTACGAAACACGGGGCCCACAACCAAAATAATAAGGAGCCCAACCAGTGCGGTATATGAGTAACACGGAGGAGCAGAATGCGCGGGTGGCGTGTTCATTTCACTTTTCGTGTCACTGTTGTCAGAACTTGCCTGTTGCGTGTTGGCTGTTGCCCTGAAGAGCTGTGATGTGAATCTGAAATTGAAAAAGACGACGCCTGCGCACACAAACACATGCACATCCACAAAGACGGAAAGACCGCCAAAGGGCCTTTGCCTACGGCCTAGAGGAAAGAGGGGCGGGGACCTGGGCTCCGCCCGGGCGCCCCCGCTGGTGCGGTGTGGAGTTAGGGGGTGGGATAGGTTAGGGTTACGTATTAGGGTTAGAGGGACAGGGTTAGGGTTAGGTTTAAGGTTAGGGTTAGGGTTAGGGTTAGGGTCAGGGTTTCGTTAGTCTTGTTGTGTCTGTACATGCCAGCGTTGCAGGGTTCTGCGCTGGGATCTGGCCCCACAGCGCCGACGACTAAGACTCAGCCCCGCACGCTGACCTAGGGTTAGGGTTGGGGTTAGGGTTAGGGTTAGGTCTACTGTGCTGCATGAATGCTTGGGCAGGTGTGAACAACACCTCGTGACCACGGCGCCGCAGGCGCCTGTTGATGGGTCCAGGTGATAGCCCTGGATGGGCAATGCATACGCCTCAGTGGGCCTTAGATCGCCCGACCGCGTCCCGCTGCTCTGTGGTCGGATTTGTGACGCCGCCGCACCGCGCCGCGGCCGGGGGCCCTCCGGAGGACGAGGATGGCCGTGATGGACCGGGACGAGCTCTGGGAGGTGGAGTGTCAGTGAGTATATTGTAGAGACCAACCATGTCCCCACAATATCTCTCAGTCTAGCTAAGCCTGGGAAGGCGATGCCGGGGCCGTACAACAGCTTGATGGTGCTTCGCCGGCGTGCGTCCCGGAGCGGTCCCGGACGGGGGCCCAGGGGAGGAAAATGGAGGACAACGCCGACGGCGCTCTGATTTGACTTTTAACTTCAAACAAAGACAGTCGCACGCGCCGCAGCGCGGCGCGTGCGACTGTCAGGAGCGGATCCGTCAGTTAGTTGCGTTCACGCCGGGATCGTGTCCTCCACAACTTGCCCAACCATTCAGGGCGACGAGTAGGGTTAGTCTTCTTGTGTTTGCATGCCAGCGTTGCAGAGTTCTGCGCTGGGATCTGGCCCCAGCGCCGACGACTAAGACTCAGCACCGCACGCTGACCCCACCAAATGCCGCCTCAGGGCGCCAGGCCGCCAGCCACCTCTTACACGCGGCCGGCGCCCTCTCGCGGCAAAAGGGTCGAGCGAGCGGGCAGAGTCGCGATGTCTGCGCACCCGCGTGCCTCGACGCGTGCCGATGGGCGGCACACGCAGCGGAGAGAGGCCCTGTCGCGCCGTCAGTAGCGTTCCGCACTCCCCACGCCACCAATTGACGCCTCAGGGCGCCAGCCACCTCTTACACGCGGCCGAGCGCCCTCGATCTTCGGCTAGCGCTCCAAATCTAGACCCCTTTGAGTTTGTGGAGGCTGCTTTCGCGCGTGCCCAGTGTTGTAGGTTCCATTAGAGATACTCTTAGAGTTCTTTTTGCGTAAAATTCTTTTAAATTCTTTTTCAGGGATAGCGAATTCTTTTAAATTCTTTTTCAGGGAAGTTTTATCTCTGGGCCCCGAAAGGCATCTCTAGCAAACAAATCTGGACACATACCGGCGGGCGCTTTCGAGGCGACGTTTTTTTATCACATATTTTCCACGAGATGGGCTGCATATCTACACAAACTTCAACCTGCTGCTCCACGAGACGTTCGGCGGCGGCTTCTCGCCCACCGCCGTTCTCAAGCTGCGCCGCCTCGCGCGCAAAGTCGCGCGCGGCAGCGTTGACCGCACGGCCTACTCGCCCAAGTACTCGCTCTCTTTTATGTCCCACCATGCAGAGCGCATCTCTCTCTCTGTTGTGCGAGGCGTGAACCGCGCCATTCGCTCTCACCTGGCAACCCTGTCTGCACGTCTCGCGCGCGCGTGAACAGGGCTCCAGGCCCCAAATTACGTGTGAGTGTTAGAGTTGTTTGGTATTGCTAAAAATATCTCTCTCTCTATCTACACTCGACTGCGACGGCGCGCAGCGCCGAAGAAAATTTTGGGGCTTCTCGAGCGCGGCCGGTGTGGAGGCCGTTGTTTCGCAGCTCGGTCGGGGGGGACCGCCCCTGCGTTTCGCTGCGGTTCGGTCGAAAATCATTTAGTCGGCCGACTTGTATCCACCTCGAGAACCTCGAGAGATCAGGCACAGCTCTAGACGCTTAGGGGTGTCCGTTTTTATGTATGTAAAAGAGGGGATCCTACTGTCTGAATTCGCGGAGCGAAGAAAATTTTATACGGAATACGTCCATTTTTGGAGCTTGGAATACGGCGTATTCCATGGAATACGTGGAATACGGGTGGAATACGGGTGGAATACAGGCCTCTGGGAGGTCATTTGGAATACGTGGAAAACGTATTCAGACAGTAGGGAGGGGATGCGAATGTTGGACGGAGGGTGGACGCGTCCAGGGGGGGGGGGGGGTAAACACAAAAAGTTTATAAACCCTCGCACAACACTGGGCACGGGACTGGCGCGCACTGGCACTAACACAGGTACACCACGGGAGTCGCCTAAGCGACTCCTGCGAGGGTTATGTATGTAACTAGTGAGACGACTCGAGATTGGTTCGAGATTGGGGCAGAGCGAGTGGGAGACTTTTCGGCGGGCGAAATGCGGCGGTTTGGATGCGTCCCCTTTGGGACGACCTGTTGGTACGACCTGTGGGACGACCTGTGGCAGCGACCGATGCCGTCACCGGACGCGGCGGCGAGGCACACGGGCGCCGGCGTGGCGCGTCGGCAGGCCCACCACGAGCGGATGCGCGACGAGCGCGCTCGGGAAGCGGCCGCGGGCGACGCGGAGCTTCCGCCGGAGGACGACGCGGTCGAGATGGCGAGCGCCGCCCAGCTGCTGGACAGCGTGGCGGAGGTGGGCCCGAACTACACCCTGCTGCGCAGCAAGGAGACGAAGGCGAAGCGGCGGAAGCGACAGCGCGAGGATGCCAGGGCGGCGCTCGACGGCCACACTGTCCTGTCCACCGGATCGCGCCTCGAGATCTTCTGCGACAGTGAGCGGTGGTACCCTGCGACCGTCATGGCGCGGGAGGAGGACGGGGACGGACGGATCGCGCACCAGGTCGAGTACGACGGCTACCCGGATCGGCGGTGGTGGCACATGCTGGACGACGAGCGGTGGCGAGCCGTCGCAGAGCAGGCCGGCGCGGGCGCAGGCGGCGCTGCCGCAGACGGGGATGGGGATGCGGCGATGGACCGCGCGGACGGCGAGCGGGGCGCCCGTGCCGCGGGCGACGCCGAGGCGGCCGAGGTGCGGCCGGCGCCGCCTCCTGTGCGCCGGGGTGTGCGGCGCAGCGCGCTGGCGGACGCCCTCGAGGCGGAGGATGACGAGCGGCAGGAGGAGGCCGCGTGCGGCGATGGGCGGCCGATGCTAGCGCCACACGGGCCGGCGCTGTCGGTGCAGCTTCGGCGCGTGCGCCTGCGGCTGCGCGAGTTCCTGGCGACGCAGGCCGCGGCGGGGAAGAGCGTGCCGATGCAGCGGACGGCCCTCGGTCTGCACCCGACGGTGCGGTGGACGATCCGCTTCGGCAAGTGGCTGGCGACGACGCGAATCACCGCGCCGAGGGCGAGCCGGTGGCACGCGACCGAGCGGGGCGACGCGCGGGACGAGGAGCCGACGGTGCGCACGGGGCGCGGCGAGAACACGGTCTACGTCGCGCTGCAGCACATGAAGAACCACGTGTGGCGCGAGATCTGGCCGGCGATGCCGGACGACGCGAGGCAGTACTGGCGGCTGGTGACCAAGCAGGTGATGTCGCTGTACGACGGCGGCGGCGGCGGGATGAAGGACGCGGCAGGAGCCGCCGGCCGGGCGGCGGGCCGCGAGGCGGCGCAGGAGAGCGCGTCGCACGGGCAGAGTGAGGCGGCGCAGCGGGCGGCGAGCGAGAGGGCGAGCGCGGTGGCGAGCCGGCGGACGATGGCCGAGCTGCGCGAGGCGACGACGAAGCCGTGCACGAAGCAGCACCTCTTCCAGGTGGGAGAGTACCAGATGCAGGACACGCAGCTGATGGAGCCGTTCGAGGTGAACGTGGCCTTCATCATGAACGCCTACTTGTGCTTCGCGCGGCAGACCGGGTGCCGGCCGGGCATGGCGGTGAACGACGCGGCGGACGCGGCCGATTCGGACAGCCACTGGCGCGCGTCTCCCGCTGAGAGAGAGAGAGAGAGAGGCGAGTAGAACGGTGGCGTTGGCGTGCGATGGGGCGAGATGACACTGAGCCGTGCCGCTCGCCGGCAGGCACGAGCTGCCGCCGCTGACGATGGGCGACCTGTCCATCGCCGCGGATGAGCTGCTGCGGGGACTAGGCGGGGCGGGCGTGATGACCGAGGGCGACTTCGAGGCCTTCATCCGGATGGAGGTGACCTTTGCGCGGAAGAAGGGCGAGTACTACGCGTGCTACGAGTTTGGGACGGCGATCACGCCCGACTCGGACCAGATGATGCGCATCGGGACGCTGGCGATGGTGCGCCTGCTGCTGCGCTGCGGAAGCTTCAGGGCGTGCTACTCGAAGCTGAGCGAAGCGAGCGCGGCGGCGCTGCGTCGCAAGGTGGCCGAGCCGAGCGGGTTCGCCGGGCTCGAGCTGGCGGACACGGGTTACGAGACGCTCCCGGCGCTAGTGGCGGCGTGCCGAGCGGATGGCTGGGTGCTCGACATACTCGAGTAGCCTGTTGAACGACGCACTGCTTCTTTCTGGCGGCATGAGCGGCGCCGCCCTCCCAACCCAGCTCGCCGACCTGGCTCGGGGCGACCTGGCCTCGCTGCGCGCCTTCCTCTCCGGGCAGGGGACGCGCGGCACGTCGCTCGCGGCCCAGCTCGACGCGCGGCACGACACCGGCACGCAGGACACGCTGCTGACCTGGGCTGCTCGGCACGGGCAGGCCGAGGCGGTGCGGCTGCTGCTCGAGGGCGGCGCGAGCGTCGGGGCGGCTGACAGCGGCGGCGCCACCGCGCTCCTCCTCGCGAGCGAGGGGGGGCACCTCGACTGCGCCAGGCTGCTCCTCGAGGCGAGCGCAGCGGTCAACCGAGCTGCTGACGGCGGCGTCACGCCGCTGATCATCGCGTGCGAGACGGGGCAGCTCGAGTGCGTCCAGCTGCTTCTCGAGGCGGGCGCGGAGATAGAGCAGCCCATGGACGACGGCACCACGCCGCTGAGCGCTGCGAGCTTCAACGGCGAGATCGAATGCGCCCGGCTGCTTCTCGAGGCTGGCGCGGCGGTGAACCAAGCAGACGCTGAAGGCTTCACGCCGCTGTACGTCGCGTGCCAGGAGGGGCATTTCGAGTGCGCCCAGCTGCTGCGCGACGCTGGCGCGGCGGTCAACCAAGCAGACGCTAAAGGCTTCACGCCGCTGTACATGGCGTGCCAGCAGGGCCAGCTCGAGTGCGCCCAGCTGCTCCTCGAGGCTGGCGCTTCAGTCAACCAGGCCGATGAGCAAGGCGCCACGCCGCTGTTCATCGCGAGCCAGCAGGGCCACCCCGAGATCGTCCGGCTGCTTCTCGAGGCTGGCGCGGCGGTCAACCAAGCCCAGCAGCACGGCGCCACGCCTCTGTTCATCGCGTGCCAGAAGGGCCAGCTCGAGTGCGCCCAGCTGCTGCGCGACGCTGGCGCGGCGGTCAACCAAGCCCGCAACAACGGCGCCACGCCGCTATTCATCGCGAGCCAGGAGGGCCATCCCGAGTGCGTTCGGCTGCTCCTCGAGGCCGACGCTGACATCAACCAAGCGATGAACGGCGGCGCCACGCCACTGTTCATGGCGTGCCAGAACAACCACCCGGAGATCGCCCGGCTGCTTCTCGAGGCCGGCGCGGCGGCCGACCAGGCCGATGAGCAAGGCGCCACGCCGCTGTTCGCGGCGTGCGAGGACGGCCACCTCGAGGTCGCCAAGCTCCTCTCCTCCTACGGCGCCTCCCGCGCCACTACGCCCTTCGGCACGCCCGAGGAGGTTGCAACCGAAGAAGGCCACGCCGACCTCGCCGCCTGGCTGGTCGCCAGCCGCGGCTGGACGCCGCTCGCGCACCTTGAGACCCTCACCGCCGCCCGCGCCACCTCCCTCCTGCGCAGCGGCGCAAGCTTGCACGAGGGCGAGCCGACGCCGCTGCGGCGCGCAGCGGGCGGCGAGGGCGAGGCGGCGGCGCTGGTCCGGCGGGCGGCGTCGCCGTGGTCGCCGGCAAGCCACTCGCTCTTCCCCGCGGCGGCCCGCGCGCGGGCGGCGCTCCTCGTCCTCTCGATCTACGAGATCCACGAGCGGTACCACCTCGACTCGGCAGGAGCCACGAACGGCATCGCGGCGCTCGACTTTGGCCACTGCGTCTTGGGCTTCGCCATCACGCGCGAGACGGAGTAGGCCGGAGCCGCGGTGAGAGTCTTTGCCTCGGCTCCGACCATGGTCGTGGCTCGTGCTGCTTGCTGTCTTGGGTCCGGAACCGCTGTTTGGATTGGGAGAGTGCGCATGTTTTCGCGGCGGGCGGGGGGGGGGGGGGGGGGGAGAAAACAACCCCCCAGGGAGGGCGATGGGGGAGATTGTAACAAAATGCCACGTTCACATATTCCAGGGGTCGGGTCTGGCTCTGGTAGAGGGTGCGCAGCGTCCTAATCTAAAATTTGAGGATTCAGGATTCAGGCATCGCTACAGTGAGGTCAAAGTGAGTTTATGGATGTGTGAGAACGGACGGAACGGGACACGAGGAGTCACGCGGACCGACTCGTCGGTGACTCTGCTGCACGCCGTTTCAGAATTTTTCTCAGCGTGAGCGAGACGTGGAAGAGTGCCACCGTCGGGTAGGACGGGTCGGCCCGGAGTATCAGAGTAGCCGTCGTGGTCGCGGCGAGCAGCACCGGCCGCTCCGGCGCTGCGTCGGCAACATGGGAGCATGTCCACCGCCACTTCGCGGTCGCAGCGCTGTTGTCGCCCGAAACGCCGCATGTACCTCTGGCGGGCCAAAGATCGACTCGCATGTCGATTTCGACATGACGGGCGCATGGAGGCATCACGTCTCCATGGCTAGTTCCATTTCACTCTGACACGCTAATCTTGAAAACGTCGAACGGAGCTCCGTGTTGCTCCCAGCGCCCTCCCCCGCGCTTCCTGCGGCCATGGCCGATGATACTAGTATGAGAGGTCATCTGGCTACCGCGAGCGCGACTCAACTCGCCGACGTCGTCCGATGATTGTGCCTCAAAGTCAGCCTCCGGAGGCTATCGTGGGGTCGAGCCGGCAGTAGCCGTGACATGTGGTTCCACCACCCCTCGTATGCTTTGCCTCTGACCGCCACCGTTCCCAGGCTGCCAAATGGGATGGAAAGGAAGGCTCGGCGAGCGTATAGAAGCGTGCTCGACCTCGTCGTGGCAACCTGCACGGCAGCGCTGGTAGGCGCGATGAGCGTCGTGCCACCTGACCCGAGACGGGTCGCAGGCGTCGTACCGAGCGCGTCGAGACCGTGTCCTGATGTGATCTGCACGGGTGAGTCACGTCGGCGTCAAAGGAGCGACGTGCGACCTGTCAGAGCTTGATCTCCGATCTCAGCGGCGTCGAGTCGTCTCCGGCGCGCGACAAAGGTACATCCCCAGGACGCGCAGAGGCAGCTGCGATCCAGCGGAGTGGACGGTAACGCACCGCGCCACCTGCTGTGCGTTACCGTCCACTCGGCGGGGTCGCAGCTGCCTCTGGAAGGCACCCAGATGTACCTTTGTCGCGCAAATGGTCAAATCAAGGTTTTGTAACGCGAGCTGTGCCACAGTGAAATGGAACTAGCCCATGCGCCCGTCAAGTCGGAGCCAGTCTGCGGCGACCACAGCGCTTGCAGGAGGTACATGCGAGCTTCTCAGAGTCAAATTTTTGCGCGAAATCCCAGACGGGGATTTTGGGGCGCTGTCTACCCCCTAGGGGTCAGGGCTCCCTAGCCCGTAGCCCGCTCGCGGACTACTTCGCGGTGTGCAGGCTGCCGACCAAGCTGGAGGTTCGGGCGCCAGAGGCGTGGGGCACCAGGCCGGGCTCGGCGGGGCGGGCTCTGCACCTGCGAGAGCCGGGGCGGGCTCTGCACCTGCGAGAGCGGCGCGTCGATGTGCCCCATCAGTGCGTTGAAGAGGAGCAGCGCACCGATGTCGTACGGCCCGGGCAGGCACCAGTGGCCGCAGTCGTGCGGCATGTGCCCGTCGGGGCGCCGCTCGAGCATCGTGGTGACGTCGAGGAAGGTCGCGCCCGCCGTGCGCGTCATGTTCTCGCCGATCCGGTTCAGGAGGGCGTAGTTATGCTGGCCAGGCTTTGGCCCCTTGCCCGGCACAACCTCGCGGCCCCCGACCTTCGTCTTGCAGGAGAAGTGCGCGTACGAGGCCGAGAAGAGGACGAACGACCTCGCCCACTCCGGCGCGCCCATGCGGCTGCGCGCGAGGTCGAGCAGGCCTTGCAGGTTGGCGGCGAAGGACTTGTCGTCGTTGTGGAACCACGCGAGGACCTGTCGAGACGCGGCAGCCGTGAAGCGCAGCCGGCGCGAGGGCATGTCGCAGTCCAACTCGCGGGCCAGCTGTCTGGGCAGTCCAACTCGCGGGCCAGCTGTCTGGGCAGTCCAACTCGCGGGCCAGCTGTCTGGGCAGTCCAACTCGCGGGCCAGCTGTCTGGGCAGTCCAACTCGCGGGCCAGCTGTCTGGGCAGTCCAACTCGCGGGCCAGCTGTCTGGGCAGTCCAACTCGCGGGCCAGCTGTCTGGGCAGTCCAACTCGCGGGCCAGCTGTCTGGACGCCTTGCGTCCTGCCCGCCGCTCGCCCACACGCCGCCGAGGGAGTGCGGTGGCTCGCGCATGCGTGCATGGGGCGCGCCTGCGTCACCAGCAGCGTGCGCGGCCCGATCCGGTGCGTGAAGGGGTACTGGTGGCGGTAGCCGGACGTTGGCTCCACCGTGTTGAGGCTCAAGCCCTCGTTGCGCACGAAGGAGACGCGAAGCGGCGCGTGCTGCCCCTTGCCCGGCACGTCGTCCACAAAGTCGATCCGCAGCGCCGCCGCGTCGTCGATGCACGCCACCGCGTCCGCCTTCAGCTCGGCGATCGGAATGTCGCCGAAGACCATCGCTCCCGACGGCGCCGTGCGAGGCGCGCCCTCGTTGCGCAGGATGGAGCCGCGCAGCAGCGAGACGAACGAAATGAAGAGCTGGCCTGTGAACGAGTCACCCACGAACAGGATGTCGAGCGGCGGGTCAGCGCGAGGCCGCCGCGCGTGCGACCCGTCGCCGCGCTTGCCAAGGACGAGCCGGCGGCAGAGCGCCGCCGCGTCGAAGGGTTGCAGTTCGCATCTGGCCGGCTGCCACCGCTGCTGCACGGCCTCGCGCGTCGCATTGTCGGCCAGGCCCTCGTCGCAGGCGCCCCAGAATCGTCGGCCCGCATACGCCCAACCCTTGACGAGTGGGTTGCGCTGCACGTTGCGGTGTAGCCTGTACGGCGCCGCCTGCTCTGGCGTCGGCACCCACCGACCATCCCTGTACCCATGCTCGCCACAGCCCTTACGGTGGCTGGTCTCGTCTTGAGCTGCGGCGGAGGCCAGCAGCAGCAGCAGCATCTGGCGCGGGCTGGCGTTCGATCGGGCAGATATCTCCACCGAGCGTGAGGCACCTCGATTTACTTTTTTTTTTGAGAGCGCCTTCGTTGTTAATAGTACAAACCCAATGGTCCTCTGCGAGCGGTCCTTCGTTGCAGACGCACACACGCACACGCCACGCCGCACCGCGCGCCCGCCCACCGCCCCGCCCAGGCGGGAAAGAGGTGGGGAGATGGGACAGCGAAGGAGGAGCACGAGCACGTATGGGAGGGTTCAGTAATGCGCCACGCTGCCCGGCGTCTCTCACTTTCCGGGACAGCCCCGCCCTTGTGAGGCAGGAAAGTGACGGCTACCCCGTACGCGCCTGTCGCTCTACTCGTCGCCGACCGCCCATCCCCCCCTCCTCGTTCCCCCCTCGAATGCTCTGGACCCCGACAAGCCGCCCGACGTTGGGCCTCTGCCCCGCACGCCCCCGCCCCTCGCTCACACCCCGGCCCGACACGCACTCTGCCCCGCACGCCCCCGCCCCTTCTGCCCCTCGCCCAGGTGTGCGCATCCTGCAGGACTTCACGTCCGAGGGGGGACGGCGGCAGCATGCGCTCCGCGCAGGTGCGAAGCTCACCGACAGCGGATCGCTGGAACCGGAGCATCGCGTTGGGCGAGCGCAGCCGACGGAGGCTGTGCGGCGTGAGCGCGAGGCCTCCGGGGGCGCCGCCGCTCGGGCTTGGGAGGTGCGGTCAAGGCAACCGCTGCGGCAGGGAGGCACACAAAAAGTCGAAAGAAATCTGAGGGCCGGGGAGCTAAGAAGCGCACCCAGCGGGCCGGATGATTGGCATCGGGTTACGGGCAAGAAAGCCCTAGAGATGATTGGCATCGATCGGGTTACGGGCTAGAGAGCCCTAGCCCTGGGTGGGGGTGCGCGTTCGCAGAAAGGGGCCACCCGTGTTTACAGTAAACACGGGTGTCCGAGGGCCAGTCTGCGCTTTGGGTTTCCCTAGCGGCGGAGCGCCCCCTCTAGCTCTACTCGGAGCTAAGAAACACCAGACACGCGCACGACACGCAAGGAGCACTTGGAGTGCAGTCATTAGCCTCACATCCAGGGCCGGGGAGCTAAGAAGCGCACCCAGCGGGCCGGATGATCGGGATCAAAGCAGCTTTTTATTTTATACATACCAAAAGGAGGCTTTTTATTTTGGCAACCGCAGGTATGACCAAGCGCGCCCGCACCGCTGGCGAGGACGGCGAGTCGGACGACGGGGCCGTGGCGGTCGCGGATGGCTTCGAGACCCCCATCTTTGGCCTGCGCGTCGTCGGCCAGGTCACCACGCTGCCGCTCGAGGGAGAGGACGGCCCGGCAGCGCTCAACGTGGGCGGCATCGTGAGCGATCACGCAGGCGCTTGGTACGTTACCACTGAGAATGCAGTGCTGCACGTCTCTGCGGCCGGGCGCGTGCGTAGCGTGGCAACCTTGGAGGACACCGACCAGCCACCATGGGTTCCGGCAACCATCAGCCCCGACGGCAGCACGCTGTTTGTGGCGGACTTCAACGGCCACAAGATCCTACAGGTGGAGGCTGCGACTGGAACGGTGACCACGCTGGCGGGCAGTGGCGAGGGTGGCGACACTGACGCTGTGGGCGGCACGGCGCAGTTCTACTTCCCATGCGGCGTCGCCATCAGCCCAGACGGCAGCGCGCTGTTTGTGGCGGACTTCGGCGGCCACAAGATCCGGCGGGTGGAGGTGGCGACGGGCGCGGTGACGACGGCGGCGGGCAGCGGCACCGCGGGCAGTGCCGATGGCGTGAGCGGCACGGCGCAGTTCTGCTACCCAAGCGGCGTCGCCATCAGCCCGGACGGCAGCGCGCTGTTTGTGGCAGATCGAAACAACCAAAAGATCCGGCGCGTGGAGGTGGCGACTGGCGCGGTGACCACGATCGCGGGCGGCGGCTCCTTGGGCAGTGCTGATGGCGTGGGCAGCGCGGCGCAGTTCGCCAATTCGTGCGGCGTCGCAATCAGCCCTGACGGCAGCGCGCTGTTTGTGGCAGACGAAATGAATCACAAGATCCAGCGGGTGGAGGTGACGACTGGCGCTGTGACGACGCTCGCGGGCAGTGGCGTGGGTGGCGCGGCTCAGCTCCGCTACCCAAACAGCCTTGCCATCAGCACCGACGGCAGCGCTCTTCTGGTTTCCTCGGGGTCCTCCCTCCGCCAGGTCTGCGTGTCGGCGCCTCCTCCGCCTCCCTCCTTCGCGCCGATTGTGGTGCCGCCCTCGACCCTCGTGGCAGACCTGAAGAAGATGCGGGGCGACGCGAGCCTCCCCGACGGCAAGGTCACCTTCATCGTCGGCGATGACGAGGAGCGCATCGAGCACGTGAGCAAGAGCCTGCTCTGCGTGCGGTCCGAGTACTATGGGAAGATGTTCGGCATCGGCATGAAGGAGCGCGACGCCGCCGAGATCACGGTGCCCAAGACGGACCTCGCCAGCTTCACCGCCTTCATCGACTACCTCTGCACCGACCAGTTCGACCTCGGCGAGGGGGAGGGCGAGCAGGCGCGGCGCGCGCTCGTGCTGCGGGAGCTGGCGCAGATGTACCAGGTGCCGCGCCTCGAGCTGCTATGCGCGCAGGCGCTGCAGGAGAGCGTCGCGCCGGCGACCGCCGTGCCGCTGCTCGAGGCGGCGCACGCGACGGGCAACGGGCGGCTCCTCGCGCAGTGCCGCCGCTTCGTGGCCGACAACGCCGCCGAGGTGCGGGCGAGTGGCGGCGTGGAGCAGCTGCGCGACCTGGGCGTGGCCAAGGGGCTGCTCGGCGACGCGCTCGACCAGGTGGCGGAGCTGAAGGGGACGGTGGCGGCGCGCGACGCGGAGCTCGAGGAGAACCGCAACCGCACGCAGGGCGGAGGAGCCTGAAACGATTGCTCCCTGGAGCTTGCGCTCGACCCCCTATCGAGCTCGACCGGGCTAGTCGCTTGCCTCCTCCCGCCCCCTTGGAGCTTGGTTCCCCCGACCCGCCGTGGACCCCGGCGGGTGCCACGGACATGGCCCGAGCCGTCGTGCGACCACGCGGTCCCGGTGGCGCGGCTGGTGCCGACGGGACATACATGCTGTCGTGATATGCCAACGCCCGCGCGGCGCGCACGCCGCCACGCCGGCTCCGGCAGCTACTTTCTCGTTCTCTGTGGACTGTGGACTACGTATACATATAGCGTAGCGACCAGTGAGCAGCAGCAAGATGCAGCAGGGGCCGCAGGCACACATTACTCGGGCTGTGTTTTCTTGGTGTGCGCTGTGGGGGAGACACGATGGAATCCAATCAGCGTACTTGCTCCCAAGCCGTACCAAACGGCGGCGACCGGCGTGCCCCTTCCAGCCACTCTGGCCGTCTTGCGGCCGAGTACGTCTTTATTTCTTTTCCTTCGCGCCATGCCGCCGTCGGTCACCCTCCCGGCAGCGGAGAGGCACGACGAGCTGATTGACGCGGCGCTATACAAGCTCGTCGGCGGGGCGCGGGTCGGCGCCGCCGGCACACGCTGGGAGCGCGCGCGCAAGCAGGCGCGCCTGCCCGTCAAGATGGGCGGCATGGGCCTCACCAGCGCCGTCGACATTCGCGAGCCGGCGTGGATTGGCACGTGGGCGCTCGTCGCTGGGCCCATGCGCCAGCTGCATGCTCCTTTCCGCGACCTTGACGTGAGCAAGGCGCCGGGCTCCGATTTCGACGAGCTGCGGGCGGCGCATGACAGGCTCAAGAAGGAGCACGGCGAGATCACGGCGACGTGGAAGGAGTGGGACGACAAGACGGAGGCGGAGTACTTTGACCTGGTCGGTGGCACGACGGGCAGGCCCCCGGAAGTCGAGGTGGAGCCGTGGGACGAGCCCGACGAGGGCGAGAAGCTGCGCGCCTCCGCGCGGCCGCCGGAGCCGGCTACGAGGGTGGCGCTCTCGCGCTTCCGGCCGCATACTCTCGTCCAGGCCAAGGAGCTGCTGCCCCTCGCCGAGTTCACGTCCAAGCACGAGTTCCTACACCAGGCGCAGCGGCGCTTCACGACGGTGGTCCACAACAGGAACTGGCGCGACCTCGCCGTGGAGCTCGCCGAGGAGGGCTCCGCGGGATCGCGGTCTGCTCCTCGCGGCAAGAAGGGCAAGGCGCAGGCCAAGGGCAGGGAGCGGGCGAAGCATGAGGCTTGGCGGGAGGCAGTCCGCTTCGTGGCGGTGAGCCAGGATGGCGCCGGCGCCTTCCTCAACGCCATCCCAATGCGGGATGACATGCGAATGGAGACTTGGGCGATGCGTCTTTCGGTGCAGCGCCGCCTGGGTCTCCCCCTCGACGTGGCCTGCCAGGCCGCGGCGGCGGGCAAGAAGACTCGGAATGGGAAGACCCACGACGAGTATGGCGACGCTGCTGTCAACGTACCGCAGCAGGGCCACAACACCAGACACAAGTACACGCTTCGACGCCTCATCCTCGCCCTACGCGCCGCGTGGGGCACCGCTGTGCGAATGGAGCCGAAAGCCCACCTCGGTCAGAGTTACAACAAACAACCCGACGTGGACGCGGACAACATTGGCTCGCACGGCACGCACTATTGCGGAGACGTCAAGGTCGTCTGTTCCCTCAGCAGCAGCGGGGAGCACGGTCGGAAGGGCGCTTTTGTCGCTTTCGGCAACACTGAATCATTCTACCGGAACATGGTCATGGGGCATGGGCCCTACTGCGAGGAGGGAGAGGGAGGTGGGGGGCAGGGAGAGGGGGGGGGAGAGGAGGAGGGGGGGGGGGAGGGGGAGGGGTACCGGGGGGGAGGGGGAGAGGTCAAGAAGAGCAAGGGCGAGAGAGGGCAAGGGACTGGGCGCTGGCATACCAGGGGGGGCAGGGTGATGGGCGGCGACCGCCGCATACCGTCCTACGGCGGGGATTATCGCTACGCCAGGGAAGACAAGGGCGTCGAAGTGCAGCTGCTGCTGTTCGAATCGTTCGGCGGGGTCGGAAAGGGGGTCCGTGAGATCCTCTCCGGAGAGCGGCGGACGTGCTACAGAACAAGCTGACGCGGGCCCAGTACCTCGATGAGGTGACTTGGACCACCAAGAGCTGGCTGGGGCTGCAGAAGCAGCGCATCTCAGTCGTTCTTCACACGGCCATCGCAGAGCAGGTCATGAATGAGCTTGCCTGTGGCGGGGGTGGGCGGGTGCACGGAGCTAAGTGCCTCGCCACCCTCGCAGGAGTCGCTTAGGCGGCTCCCGTGGTGTACCTGTGTTAGTGCCAGTGCGCGCCAGTCCCGTGCCCAGTGTTGTGCGAGTTTCTGGTAAAATTCTTTTCCCGCCCGGCTTGAGCTCCGTTGAGTGGCTCGGGGCGCGGTCTGCAGCGTCGTGTTGATGCGAGTCAGGGCGACTTTGGCGTCTGCGTCCGTGGTGGCAGCGCTGGGCCTTGTCATACGCAGCCTCACGCAGGTTCTCCACCGCCTCCGTGAGGCTGAGGCAGCTGGTGCTGCTGAGGCGGCTCGCGCTGATGCTGAGGCAGCCCGCAAGCATGAGCTTGCCTGTGAGCTGCTCACGCTGCGCAATCTTCTCATCTCGACACCTGCCTCGGTGGAGACTCGCTTCGTCCCCGCGCCGAGCGACGTCTTTGTCGTCGGCTACCCGCGGTGTGGCACGACGTGGGTCAGCCAGATCGTACACGCGCTGCGCACAGGGGCAGAGGTCGAGAAGACGATGGCCTTCGGCGAGATCAGTGAGGTCGTCCCGTGGGACGTCCAGGCCGAGGCGTGTGGCCAGCGGCTGAACTCGCCGCAGGCAAGCGTGCCTCTTCCTGCCGCCTCCTCCCGCCCTGCCGCCTCTCTTCTCGCCGCCGCCTCTCTCCTCCCGCCCTGCCGCCTCTCTTCTCGCCGCCGCCTCTCTCACTCCTGCCGCCTCTCCTCGCACGCCGCCTCTCTCACTCCCCGCCCGCTCACCCCCCGCCTCCCCTCCCCTCCCTGTGCGCAGGTGGGCGTGCCGCGCGCCTTCAAGTCGCACGAGACGTGGGAGGCGATCGCTAAGGCGAGATTCCCCGAGATTCCCCGAGATTCCCCGAGATTCCCCGAGGTTCCCCGAGATTCCACGAGGCGTGGGAGGAGATCGCTAAGGCGGCCGCAATGCATGGCCCTCTCTGCCGCGTCTCTCTCTCTCCTGCCCTCTCTGCCGCGTCTCTCTCTCTCTCCTGCCCTCTCTGCCGCGCCTCTCTCTCTCCTGCCCACTCTGCCGCGCCTCTCTCTCTCCTGCCCTCTCTGCCGCGTCTCTCTCTCTCCTGCCCTCTCTGCCGCGTCTCTCTCTCTCCTGCCCTCTCTGCCGCGTCTCTCTCTCTCCTGCCCTCTCTGCCGCGCCTCTCTCTCTCCCCTGCCCTCTCTGCCGCGCCTCTCTCTCTCCTGCCCTCTCTGCCGCGTCTCTCTCTCTCCTGCCCTCTCTGCCGCGTCTCGCTCTCTCTCCTGCCCTCTCTGCCGCGTCTCTCTCTCTCCTGCCC
>NW_005197351.1:655721-657016 GCF_000372725.1 Emiliania huxleyi CCMP1516
CTGGCCGCCTCTCGTTCTCCTTACCGCCGCCCTGTTGCCCTCACGGCCGGACCGGCCCCGCCCTCCTGCCTCCTCTCCTCCCAGGGCGCGCGCTACATCTCCCCATATCTCCCCATATCTCCCCCATATCTCCCCATATCTCCCCATATCTCCCCATATCTCCCTCCCAGGGCGCGCGCTACATCTACGTGGCTCGCGACCCGGTCGACGCCTTCCTCTCCTGCTACGAGCACCTGGCCGCGCACGCGGACCTGCCCGATCTCGGGTAATCTCGGGTAATCTCGGGGAATCTCGCAGGCACCTGCCCGCGTACGCGAACCTCCTCCCCGGCGACCTCGAGCCGCAGCAGTTCGCGGACGCGAGATTCCCCGAGAGTCCCCGAGAGTCCCCGAGATTCCCCGAGATTCACCGAGATTCCCCGAGATTCCCTGAGATTCCCCGAGATTCCCCGAGATTGACCGAGATCCCCCGAGATTCCCTGAGATTCCCCGAGATTCCCCGAGAGTCGCCGAGATCGAGAGTACCCGAGAGTCCCCGAGATCGTGATCTCGACTGCAGGCGCTGTTCGCCGGCGCCGCGCGCGCCGGCCAGATCTGGCCGCACTTTCTCGGCTGGTGGAAGCAGCGCCGCAATCCGGACGTGCTCTGGGTGTTTTGTATCTCGGCTATATCTCGGCTGTATCTCGGCTGTATCTCGGCTGTGTCTCGGCTGTGTCTCGGCTATATCTCGGCTGTATCTCGGCTATATCTCGGCTATATCTCGGCTGTATCTCGGCTGTATCTCGGCAGGTGTTTTACGACGACCTGCACGCGGTGAAGACTTCCTTCCTGAAGTCACTTCATGATTCAGACAGACACCGACACGTGGCCTCACGCAAGTCTGAATAGCTCGAGTGATCTTGACTACTCTCCCTAATGAACTAGGACTTGCCTGGCTGCATCGCGAGGGTGGCAGAGTTCCTCGGCCTCGCGGAGAGCGAGCCAGCGGCGCTAGAAGCGGAACCTCTCCCCCTCTCCTCGCCACCTCTCCCCACCTCTCCCCACCTCTCCCCACCTCTCCCCACCTCTCCCCATCTCTCCCCACCTCTCCCCACCTCTCCCCACCTCTCCCCACCCCTCCCCACCTCTCCCCATCTCTCCCCACCTCTCCCCATCTCTCCCCATCTCTCCCCACATCTCGGGCCCTAGAAGCGGAATATCTCCCCATATCTCCCCACCTCTCGGGCCCTAGAAGCGGAGGACGTGTTCATGTCTCCCAACCAGCGCCCGAGCTGCCTGCTGCTGCCGCGGGGCCGC
>NW_005197351.1:657359-659999 GCF_000372725.1 Emiliania huxleyi CCMP1516
TCATCTCTCCCCGCCCCGAGGCTGGCGTCTTCATCTCTCCCCGCCCCGAGGCTGGCGTATTCATCTCTCCCCGCCCCGAGGCTGGCGTATTCATCTCTCCCCGCCCCGAGGCTGGCGTATTCATCTCTCCCCGCATCTCTCCCCGCCCCCGAGGCTGGCGTGCTCGGCACGTAGGCCGGCCACGCTAGAGCGCACCGCCGCGCTCTGCTCCTTCGACTTCATGTCGGCGGCCGACAACGCGCCGCACTTTGACGACCACTTCGTGCGCGGGCAGCGCCGCCGTTGCACGCCGCCGTGGCGCGTCGGCGACGCGTCCAGCGAGGCCGTGTTTCGGGGACGTAGGCACTCTCTTCGTCCGCTGGTGCGGGTCATCTCGGATAATCTCGGGTAATCTCGGGTAATCTCGGGTACGTAGGCACGTGCTGCCGCGGATGGGACTGCCGCGGGACCTGCCGGCGCGCGTCTCAAAGGTGTGCCACGGCTGTATCTCGGCTGTATCTCGGCTGTATCTCGGCTGTGTCTCGGCTGTGTCTCGGCTGTGTCTCGGCTGTGTCTCGGCTACATCTCGGCTATATCTCGGCTGTGTCTCGGCTGTGTCTCGGCTATATCTCGGCTGTATCTCGGCAGGTGTGCCACGGCGTCGTCGGCAGAGGCGCGCGCGAGCTGCCCGCCAGCGTCGTCGAGCGGCTGGCGGCGCGCTGGGCAGAGACGATGGTCTCCGAGACGGGGTGCAGCAGCTACAGCGAGTTGCGAGAGGCGTACTCGCACGAGCGACCGCTGACGCCCGACACGGCCTTCACCTACGGCCTGCAGGCGCCCCCCCTGCCACCACCGTGTCACCCTCGCAGCCTCGCCGGCTGTAGGCGTACGCGCCCGACCGACCGCGCTTCTCGGCCTCGTGGTTCTCGCTGCCAAACAGCCTGAGCCCCGCCAGCAGCGGCAGCCACTGACGCGCCCGCCCGCGAGGCCCGCGGCTCCTTTTCAGCCTCGAGACCTCGGGACGCGCCGGTGCCTCGACGCGTCGAGATGGAGGCGACGGAGCGACGGGCCTCGGGCTCGGCCACCAAATTGAGGGGACCGCCGGAGCAGCCGCAAAGGATGTTGCGCGCCCCTTCGGGGTCCGTGCCCCCAGGTTTCACGCAGCTCGCTATGTTGCCGCGGCGGGCGCCTATGTAAAATTGCGCTGAAATCATGGCTGAAATCAACTCCGGGTGATAGACGACGGCCCCATGCCCTACGAAGACGTAAGTAAGAGAGACAGAGAGAAAGAGAGAGTTTTTGGCAAAAATAAATTTTGGTACCTTTTTTGTATTGTATTCCTAACCTAAAATCTCTCTCAAAACACTCTCAAGAGATCCTCTCTCAAAAAAGTTGACCTCGGAGCAGGTTGACCCCTCGTGCCTCGAGGGATCGTTGGGAGGTAGAGGCACACGAGGAGGGCGGCGACGACCGCAAGCGCAACCGACTATGGAGGACCGCCGTCGCCAGCTGGCAGATGGACCAGGGGGGTAATAGTAGCGGGAGCGTGAGGGGTGGTCCAGCTGCTGAGGTGGTAGTATAGGGGGCAGATGGACCAGGGAGGGGGGGTAATAGCAGCGGGAGGGGAGAGTAGGGAGGAGTTGGTGTTGAATCCCCCCACCCCTCACACCCCCCTCCACCCCCAGCTCCCACAATGCACCTGCCCGGTCACGATCCACCCGCTCGGCCAGCGCAACGCCGCGCTCGTCACGCCGCTCGGCTACCACGTCGCCTCTGGCGAGGCCGCCAAGGCAGCCCACGCTCGGGGCCGATCGGCGAGATGGCCGCGACGCGCCCGCCGGGCGCCAGATTCTGGACGGGGTGCTAAAACTGCGTCGGGTAGGCTACTTGGTCGGCCGTCAGCAGGCCCAGCAGCCGAGATCGCCAATTTGGGCGGGCTTGAATATCCCGGTACAGGATTCACGCCCCGACGGCCGGGCGCGAGCACGGCGCCCAGAAGCGCTTTTGCGTCCGACTCTTGGCTGTTCCAGGGGGGGAAGCCACTGAACACGGCTGAGCATCGCGTCGTGCGTATTATCGGTGACGGCGATCGACCCCTCTCAGCGCCCCGCCCGGCGACTCGATCGACGTGCACCCAGGGGCGACCCCGCCGACCGAGTCGACGACCGTGCCGCCCTTGCAGTAGCCGCGCGCGCTTCAGAATCAGCACCGGGACGCCCAGCCAGGTGCTGTAGCCCCTCTCGGCTCGCTCGTACTCGAGTAGCGAGCAGAATGCCTCGGTGGCAAGTTTAGTAGGCAACTAGTTGGAGTATTTTCTTACTTCTACTTCGCGGAGCCGGACCAGATACTGGGATACTTCGCAGCAGGCCTCAAATACTGGGATACTGTAAAAGATTCCCCTTTGAGATATGGCGCAGTAATAATACTTCAATACTCCGAGCTGGTACCGCGGATACTTCGATACTCGTGATGACGCACACGGTGAGTATCACAGTAATCGATCCACGCCGGCGAAGTATCCCAATATCGCAGAGCTAATTGCGCTGCGGCCGCAGTCGTACGTCCGGCAGCGGGATGCGAGGCAGCAGCTAGGTGGGGAGGGGTTGAGCCAATTGAGCAGCGTGGGCAAGCGAAGACTGCCGTAAAGTGTGTGCCCGCGCC